>NC_081407.1:65408202-65711998 GCF_030272615.1 Cryptomeria japonica | reverse complement strand
CAGTTCAATCTGAGTTGTAGATCTTCATGCCGACTTTCCATTGCCTTAGATTCGTTAACAAACTTCTTCCACGACTTACCAATCATTTAATCCGCTCCAGCTCATCAGCTTCCTTCATTAAATACCGCATGTAAACATTTAATGCATTCTGTTATAGCTCGGTTACAACTCGGTAACAACTCAGTGAATACTAAACTTCACTCGGTAGACATTCCGCCTTCATTAACCAATAGCGATAACCTTAGGGTTTACCGACTAGGTTCCTTAGGGTTTACCGACTAGGTTCTTTGCTTGATAACATAGTATAGTATTAACCTTTACAATTTACAACATATGTATGATGTTAAAACAATCTAAAACATCATGATCTCATCATTGTCTGACTCGGTAGTAGTTGCCCATTGAATACCTTATTCATCTCCTTATTCATCATATTCTTTCTTGTGTCTCTTACCGACATCTTTATAATCTTCATATCATACTTCTCAAGAAATGGCAACATCATACTGAATTAGAAAATCAATTTCTTGACATCAATGACAAAATAATAATATCAAGATAGTAAAACATCTTTAATCAGTTATATCCATAATCATCAACAACCTTCTCAATATCCTTATGAAATGTCAACAATCTTTCATTGTCTGTTATAATGCAATATTGCCAATAGAGTAGGTGTGACTTCCAAAGAGATGATAGTTTCTCTTGATGAGGTAAGTTGACCTTGACTCTAAGTAAGACCAAATGAGACCCAAAGGTGATAGACCTTGATGAGAGACCACTTAGCAAAATGTTGTTGTATGTAATGTGTTGACAAAGTATGATGAGGACAAGCAAGCGACCTTTTGACTCAAGTTTAGACAAATGTGAATGTAATGTAAGGTGTAAAGCAATGATGGACTTTGTGAGACCCAAAGACAGCTTGAATGCTATATGAAAACTCCAGAGAGATAACCCAGGAAGCTCAATAAGTCTGAAATTGACTGTTCTTGTTTGCTGAATTATGAAAGTTTTCAATCCTGAACATAGATGTGCCTGTATACTTCACAGACACGCTTAAAGGACACAGACGCTATTCTGTCAGACACAGACGTGCTTAAATGACATAGACGGAGTTCTACCAGACACAGACATGTTTCTGAGATGCTGCAATGTTGCTCAAAAGACACAGACGCATTTTTGCCCTTCACAGACGTAGTTAGATGACACAGACGCTATTCTGTCAAACACAAACACATTTCTGCAAACGTTGTGTAATTTTTCCAATCTGTGAAATTGTTTTGTTGTGACCAAATCTGAATGTTTGACTGTTTTTCATGACAAGAGAACATAGTGTTGATGAGGACTCAATGTTTGCAAGTGTGTTGTTTGATGTAAAATTGTTTTGCATACACTTTAAGACACAAAAGACACAATGTTTTGGTGTTTGGTCTTGAATGTTTGATTGTTCAAAATAAGTCAAGCACAATTCTTATGGTTGGCCAAGATAATAGTTGTTGATCCCACATGGAGTTTCCCCCGAGGCTACGCTATTCAGAGCGGATACTTAGATGCTTGACCCCACTGGCTCCACCCTCGGCACTCACTTCTTGGGGCAACCAAGCATCAGTCCCCACGAAAACTCCTCATGGTGAACTTTGTATCTCTACTAAGAACCGTATGTGTGTGGGCCACTACCAGAGGTTTGACCTCCTACCCCAACAACTAGAAGGATTTTGGCTTCTAAAACAAAAAGGTGCTAGTAAGGGAATCCGCTCATGTGGCCATACATGCAGTACTTTTAGCTCTGTAAATACAGAAGGCTCCCAGCCGGTAGGGGTTACGCCCTACAAATGATCAAATAAATTTAATCAAACGGGTTTATGGGGAGACATAGTGTCGGTATAAACTAATCAACACACGTTATCCATAGTTTTCACCATGAATACAATTATTTATAGTGGTTTGGAAGAAGATGGCTTTTCTTTTGGTACCACTTGGGTCGTTCTCTCCTCACTAGTAGTCCTAATGACCACACGGGGAGACAGGCCCTATAAAGATTAAACAAAAAGAGCCTATTGCTCAAGACACAAAAGACAATGGTTCAATTTTAGTGCACCAATTGAAGTGTTTGCTAATCTATGAAAACAAGGCACACAATGAATATCAAAAACCCTTGCTAAGGTCCTGCAACAAAGATCTATTAGTAGTTCGGATTGTTTGAAATAATCACCCCTTCCTGCAAGCACACAAGTTAAGTAAATTTTAAATCCAAAAGACTTTGTGAAATAAGGGCCTTCAACAAGTCAATTTTGCTTTCAAGACAAGCTGCACCACTTTTGTTAGCTAGATCTAAAAATGTTAGCTCAAAATAAACTAGATCTGAAATCCAAATGATGAAAAACTGAATCAATGAAACCAAAAAAAATGCAACAACCGAACACAAATGCAGTTGTCATAGACACAAATGCTGCGAGAACACACAGACGCGCCTAGATCTAACATAGACGCGGCTCCCGAATGCAGACGTGTTTCCCTAACATAGACGCGTTCCCGAAATATACAAAAAATAAAATATTGTCGAAGACGCAGACGCGGTTCCAGATGCCACAGACGCGACAGAAAATCAAAAACGCGATCCAAAAGTGCGAAGACGCAAAAATATCAAAATATTGTCAAAAATGTCAGATCTGCAACTTCAAAACAAAATCTGCAACAAAAGATGTTAAATGCAAAAGGGACAAGGGTCCCACCGAGCGTGCCAAAATGTAAACAGTGAAAATGGATAACAACAATGTTGAAAGACTAAATGAATTCAACCACAAAACCCTAGCCTAACAACAACAAAGATCCACCATAACATATGAAGATTACCTAAGATAATGCAAATCAAATGAAATCACAAAGATTATACCATCACATGTCCACTAGGGTTTGAATTTCCATTCTTCCTATCTCCATTGATCTTGCTTGATATATTTGCTCTCAGATTTTATGTGCACAAGAGCTCAACAAAGAACGGAAATGTGGTTGCAAGTAGGATCGCATATGAAAGTTCGAAAGCGTAGTCGGGGCTAAATGCATAATGAGTCCTTGATAATGAAGGAAGCATCTCCTTATATAGAAGACACTATAAGAAATGGAGGGATAAGATTGAGAGGTGTAAAAAGAGGTCGGCTATGATTAGAGGGTAGGTAAAGGAAATAAGAAAATAATGAGAGGGTAGGTAGTGTATGAATTAAGAGATGAATGACATGTGTCATGGGTAGAAAAGGCTAATGAATTAATTAAATAAATAAAGATTCATTTAATTAATAGAAGAAGTGGGATCAATTAAATAAATAAGATATTTATTTAATTTAGGAAAAGGAAAATTTAAATAAATAAAGGTATTTATTTAAATGAGAAATAAGGCTAGAAGAGGATAAATGAATTAATTAAATAAATAAAGATTTATTTAATTAATAGAAGAATTAGGCTTAAGATAATTAAATAAATAAAGATATTTATTTAATTAGACATGACAATTTTAGGTGTCTACACCCCCAATCCTTGCTCCTCTTAGTCAAGATAGACTTCCTTGAGTTACTCAGAGGGAATAATAATAAAAAACTAATGTAAAAGACAGCACACAAAAAAAATAAAAAATCATACATATCTCAAACAATTTAGTGATTGTTTTCAGTTTTGTTTTGCTTGTGTACTCAATGATAAAACTCTTCAGTAGTCAGGAGACAGGTGACTGACTTGGAGTGGACGACCAGGTTTCACTGACGTAAAGTTGACTTGGTTGACACTGCTTAGGACATGTAATGTGCTCTGTTGATTAACCTAAGACTAGGACATTGATCAGTTTCAAGCCATGAGGGTTCCAATGAACTAGGATGTCACAAAAGTGACTGAAATATGTACAAGTGAAAGCAAAAAATGTATGAAAGCGGGAATGCCAACGTTGCGTTGATAGATGGAGCGCTTGATTACAAGAGGTGCCTGTTTGCCAAGTTTTCACCTGCTTGGCAAAGATTCATTTTTTTTCTTTTTCTTTTTTTTCTTTTTTTTAAGGACTTTTTATGATTTTTATGATTTCTTTAGGACTTTTTAGTTGTATAGGCTGCTGGAGTAGAGAATATTTAGGTGAAGAATTTCTTCAGATGGATGGTGTTGATTGGTTCACGAAGCTATTCTCCTTCCGATGTTAAGAGTTGATAGGCACCAGAGCCAAAAGATACAGTAATGATATAGGGACCCAGCCAGTTGGGTTCAAACTTCTCTTTGTTGTCTCGAAATTGTTGATTTTTAGGATTTTCTCTTAGAACTAGGTCACCAACCTAAAATTCTCTTTGTCAAACCTTCTTGTTATATCCTCTGGACATTCTCTTTTGATACACTCTGAGATGATCAAATGCCACTTGTCGACGCTCATCCAACAATTCAAGCTCTTGCAATCTAGATATTCTATAGTCTTCATCAGTAACAAGACCTTGCAAAGAAACTCTTAGAGATGGTATTTCCACCTCAATAGGTAATACTTCTTCGGACCCATACACCAAAGAAAAAGGTGTAGCCCCAGTAGGTGTTCTGACACTTGATCTATAAGCCCACAAGGCAAGATTGAGCTGCAGATGCCAATCCTTTCCAGATTTATTGACTGTCTTGTGTAAGATAGTCAACAGATTCTTGTTAGATGCTTCAGCTTGTCCATTACCTTGAGGGTAGTATGCAAATGACCAGTGTTGTTTTATTTTGAATTTTTCATAGAGTTCATTTAGATCTTTGTTCTTAAACTATCCTCCATTGTCAGTTATAATGGATGAAGGTATACCATACCTGCAGATGATATAATTAAGAATAAACAGAGCTACTTGTTTGTCGGTTGCTTTGATGAGCGGAATCACTTCTACCCACTTAGTGAAGTACTCAATGGTAGTGATAATAAATTTGTGTCTGTTAGATGATGCAAGATATATTTGGCCAATTAGATCAAACGCCCACTGTTGAAAGCGTCAGTGTGTAACAAAGGGTATGAGATCTCTTGTTGGAGTGTGTATAAGGTGCCCATGCAGTTGACACTTTTCACAGGTTTTAGAAAATTTTATAGCTTCTTTCTCCATGTCTGGCTAGTAGTAGCCAACCCTTAATAGTTTTCGTGTTAAAGTTAGACCATTCCAATGAGATCCACAAATACCTTCATGAACCTCGGATAATGCACGTTGGGATTCCTCAGTTTCTAGACATCTAAGGAAAATATTATCTAAACCTATCCTAAATATGTCATTAGCAATGATAACGTACCATGATGCATTCCTTTTTTCATTTCGGGAAAGATTAGCAAGGATAACTTGGTTACACAGGTAAGAGAGAATGTGGCTATAACAAGATGAGTCATGTCCAATAATAGAACAAACCATCTAGGACTTGGGAGAATCATAGGCAAGATAATGTAACTCTTCCACCAAAAATTCAAAGAGAAAATTAGATTCATGTAGCTGTGGTATAGATGCCAAAGTGGTCATTGCATCTGCTACTCTATTTATTGATCTGGGAATCTGCTGAAATGATACGAAGGTAAATTATTTCTTGAGATCATCCACCATTCTCTTATAAGATATCAATTTCTCATCTCTTGTCTAATATAGATCATTGATTTGGTTGATAATAAGTTAATAATCTCCATAGATGTATAATTCAACACTCTTCCACTGGATGGCCAGCTTGATCCCATTTACCAAAAATTCATATTCTACAATGTTGTTTGTGCAAGGGAAGAGAATCTTGTAAGCTTTTGGGATTGAATATTTTTTGGGAGTGATAAAAAGTATTCCGACACCAGAACCATGTTGAGTGAAAGACCCATCAAAGAACATCTTCCATGATTGTTGAGTAAGGTGCATGATTGATTCATCCAGGAATTCTATATGTAGAGGTTGACTGTCTTCAATTGGAGCATCAACAAATTGGTTTGCAATAACCTATCCTTTGATGGCTTTATGTTCCACATATTCAATATCAAATTACGTAAGAACAATGACCCATTTGGCCAGTCTTCCTGTAAGCGTTTCTTTACTGAGAAGATATTTGAGCGGATCAATCTTGGCTACTAGCTTAATAGAGTGTGCTAACATATAGTGTCTTAATTTTTGTGATGCAAAGACCAGTGCCAAACAATCTTTCTCTATTATAGTGTAGTTCATTTCATATGACACCAATGTTCTACTGATATAATATATAGCTCTCTCTTTTTCATTTTCATCCTGTTGTGTGAGGAGTGCTCCCAATGAAGTATTTGTAGCTGATATGTATAGAATCAATGGCATACCTTGAACCGGTGACATTAATATGGGTGGATAAGAAAGATAATCTTTGATTTGTTTTAAATTTTGTTCACAATATTTATCCCAGTCGTATTGAACTCCTTTCCTTAATACCTTTGTGAAGGGTTGAGCTTTGTCTACTAGCTGAGATATAATGCACCTTATTGACTGAAGATGGCCCTATAAACTTCTCATTTGACTGATATTCTTGGGCAGAGGTATTTCCATTATAGCTTGGACCTTTTCAGGGTCAACCTTAATTCCTTTTTTTGAAATTATGTAACCAAGCAATTTTCCTGATGTCACCCTAAATGCACACTTTTTAGGATTTAATCAGAGCTTGAATCTTTCCATTCTATCCAATATGAGGCCTAGTTCTTGAATATGCATAGATATCTTCATGGTTTTTACTAGGGTGTCATCAACATAATCTTCCATGTTTTTATGCATCATATCATGGAAGATAGTGGTTACTGCTCTTTGGTAAGTTGCTCCTGCATTCTTCAATCCAAATGGCATAACATTCCAACAAAAGGTTCCCCATGCACATCTTAAGGCTATCTTTTCTTGATCCTCGGGAGTCTGATTATAACTGGCAAATCCATCCATTAGTGAGTACATCTCATACCCAATAGTCATATCAACTATCATATCAATGTTTGGTAATGGAAAGTCATCCTTTGGACATGCTTTGTTGAGATCCCTAAAGTCTATGCAAACTCTAATAGATTTGTCTGCCTTTGATATAGGTACTATGTTTGACATCCAATCTGTGTAGTCTATAGATATGATAAATCCAGCTTTTAGCAATTTTTCTAGTTCAACCTTGACTAGCAGTGCCACATGAGGATGCATCTTATGGAGTTTTTTCTTGACTAGTTTAACTACTGGTGTGATAGAAAGATGGTGCATGATGAGATCAGGATCTAGTCCTAGCATATTTGAGTATGTCCATTCAAAGTTGATCTTCTTTTCTAAAAAAAGGTTGCTGAAATATTTTAACTCTTCTACTGATAGTGATTGAGCTAGATGAATGATATGTGGTGTTTCTTGACTTCCAATATTGACTGGTTGATTTGGTTCAATCAATATTGAAGACCTTTCTTGGAAGTGACTTGGCAGCATATCAAGTATCTCACCTTCAGGTGCCTCAGAGAGGTTTTCACCTTTAGGTATGTCCTTTATTTTTACTATTTTTGATTCTGACACCGCCACAACGTGGTTTTCGCCATCGGATCTCTTTTTTTTTTTTTTTTGATTTTTATGACTAAGATACTTGATGTCTATTTCAGTCATTTTCTCACTTTGCTCATTGGTGAAAGAGTTCATTGGTTCCACTGCATTAAGATAGCAGGTTGGTGTGTAGTCATTGGCGAAGGTGGGTTCAAGGGTTGCTTATAAAGAGTACAATCAATCAGTTCAGGATGTATTAAGGATAAGGTTTGAATAGGCTCAAGGGACTTCACAGTACTATCATCATGGCTTCGGACCGACCAGTCGAGTTCTAGAAGACTACCTTGCATATGTGTCTTGAGACCAAGAAGAGTTACAACATGATTATCGAAATTCATGTTAGTATTTATTGGACCTAACCCCACCGACCTACTTATAGCGTCATCACCTACTTTAGACTGGACTACATACCATGGTGTGACAGTAACAGGGTCAACAGAAAACATCTCAACATTCATGACAAAGTAGTCATAATGCATTGTTGAATAGTTATTGTTATAAATAGAGCTCCCGTCTGAGTTATGAGAGTCATAAGATGAAGTTTCTGACTTGTCTTCAAGTGTCTTAGTAAAAGTATATATAGTATCAATACCTACATCTTTGATGCTGCAAGTTCCTTCGTGATTTGATTTATTGATCACTTGTATTTGACACACTTGTGGACATAACCTTGATGGTTCTGTTGATCCCTATCGTTTGTTCCATTCAGCTTCCTCTGGACTGATGACTGGTTCTATTTCTATAGCTTCTAATTCTTCTTTTGTAGTTTTGTACTTGATTTGTCCTATCTCATTAGAGGGAGAGTTAGTAGGTGAAGGAATTTCTTGTGTCCTTTCTTCCTCCAGCTGTTGTTCATAGTCTTCTTGTCTTTTTAGTCTAATTTCTTCTATTTCCCTTTGCATTTTTAGGCGTATTAGCTCTTGTGTGTCATCTGTGATATCACTAGATTCTTCAGGGATTTCTATAGTAGATGTCTCTAAGAGGTGGTCTGGACCCCATTCATACTCATTTGAATCAGTTTCTGAATCATCTACTTGTTGTCTGCTAGTATATGTTACTGGAATGTCTAGTGGTGTGAACAATTCTATGATTCTGTATACTTTGTCTCTCATATCCTCTGGGACTTCTACTTCCTATGGTATTATAGCTGATATAATTGGAACTTGATTACCATATGTTTCCTCTCTTTGGGTTGGCAATTCTTTTTGTTCATCGTCACACTCTTCCTGAGTTTGTTGAGTATTAATTTCTTATGTTGTTAAAGGTAGTACCTTTTTCTTCTACTTAATTTGATTGTGGGATGTGTGCTTCTGATCTGATGACTTTCTTGGATCATATCCCAGTCTAGCTTTATCATTGGCAGACTTAGTTTGTAACTGAATAGGTTCAACAATACCTTCTTGATGCTTGCCTAGAGAACCGGTACCTAAATATCCCATGCGTTGAAGCATCTTATAGCCTGGACCATATTGTGTCAGGGAAATCTCACAATGTCATATTTCTTTGTTTGCACTATCTTCTTTGAAATGTGATTTGAGAACGTCATCATCTTCTATTTCATTTGCAAGAGAAGTAGAGGAATGTATAAAGAGACCATCATAAATGACTTTTGGAGTTGAAGTTTGTGGCTTCATAACCTCTGATGGTTTTCCTGACTGTCTTGGTGATGGAGGAAGAGACATTAGTGAGAGTATAGGCTCTATCTTGTAGCCATCTATGCCAATGTTTGTGATTTTCAATTTCTTTTCTAAATCTTTCAACAAAGATTTTGAACTTTCAGCTGTAGAGGCTTCTCTCTTATGAGGAACAAAAGCATTAGCACTCTGTGTTAATGCATTGCAGGTATAGCTTGTATCGGCAAGAATACTGACTTCAACTCCTTTATAAGGAAATTTCAAGCACTGATGATACTTAGATGGTATTGTTTTCATTTCATGAATCCATGGCCTGCCCAGTAAGATGTTGTATGAAAGATGAAGATCAAGGACCTGAAAAATGACATCTCTTTCTATAGGTCCTACCCTGAATGCTAATAGTACCAGACCCTTAGAGGTTCTTTCTTCTTCATCATAAGCCTTGATTGTTATTTTCTTTGTTGGATCAATAACGTTTTCAGAAAATACCAGTTGTGTCAGTAGATTGTAGGTACAAATATTCAACCCAATGTCTCCATCTATCAAAACATGTTTAACTCGGTGTTTATGGATCATAGCTTCGAAGCGTAATGGTTGGTTATGCGGGTGACTCAGTGAGTTGTCATCTTCTTCAGATAAAGTGAGGTAATGAGGTGAAATCAAGTGACCCACCATAGATTGAAACCGATCTACATCTAAATCTTTAGGGACACTAGTGGTGAGAAAAGCCTTGTCCAGGATCTCTCTATGAGCAGAAGAGATCTTAAGCAATTCCATAATGGAGATTTGAGCATTGGTTCTCTTCAATTGTTCGACAATACTATAACCAGGAGAAGATGATGAAGCCAGTTGTTTTGATTTGGCCATGATTGTGTCTGTTTGTCTATTTGGAGGGATTGGTAGGTTTGATGTTGCTTGATCAAATGTTGAGGAACTAGCTCCTTGGAGAGTAACCTTCTTTTGAGCGCGAGTCACAACATTAGCAGTTTGTGCTTGATTTTGTTTATCCTGGATTATGATCACATTTCAATATTCAGGTTGGGAAGATTCAATCATGTTGACCATGTTATCGTTGTTAGTGTAGGTATTGTAGCATCGTAAAATTGTGACACTTGCAATTTTGACTGCATTTGGGTCTTCACGATGGCAACGCAATGTTGAACCTGAATGGAGACCCCGAAACCTGTTTACGACATCAAAAACTGCATCTTTCTGCACCGTGGCCTGATCCTCCTTGCACCCTGTTGTCCCGGGAGGTGGGACCATGGCGCCCAGCACCCTGGTCCTTCAGGACCATGGCACCTAGCACCCTGGTCCCTCAGGACTGTGGCGCCCAACGCCCTGGTCCCTGGCCCTATTTTGGGCCCGGTCTCTTGTTGGGCATAGGGTCTTCAAGTTTGCAATTTGGAAAATATTGTTCCTAGGTCGGCCTAAGGTCGGAAAAATCAATCTCCTAACCCTAATTGACAAGTATATAAACTACATTTCCCCTCCCAGAAAAAGGGAGGAAAAACATATGTGTGCAAGAGGCGAAAGCGATAGGCAAACATTCAAACATTCAAACATTCAAGCATTCAAGCATTCCTTCAAGCAATTGAGCATTCTAGGTCTCCATTCAAGGCTAGGTGTTGCATTCAAGACAAGGATCCAACCATTGAAGAGGAGATCACCTACAACATACAACATACAACATCATTACACCTTCGCATGTAAGAATACAAACATTCTTACAACAAAGTATCAGTACTTGATTACATTACAAACACTTACATTTACAGCATTCTCATTTCTTGGTTAATTCCAAAACCGGGGTTTGACCTGAAGGCAAACCCCTAATCCCTAACCCCCCAATCGTCCTCTCTTTTCTGTGTGTAGGTTGCAGGCACGTGGCTGTAATTGAAGATCTGGAATCCTTGTTCAGAGACAAACATATCCCCCTTCGTTTCGCGGATTTTTCAAAGGACCGTGTGCACTACGGGCGCCATCGTCCCGTCAACTTTCACTCAAACTTGTAGGACAACATCGTCTCGACATTTTACTGCTAATTTCAGGTCCGTAGCTTCATCCTGTGTCCCAATCTCCGTCTACAAGCTAATCTTTCTTACTTTTTCAATCCTTCTATCTACATTCTTTACAAAAGAGGGTATCCTTGATGTCTCAACCCTTGAAACTCATTTAGAATTCAATCTTACATTGTGTGGGATTGGATCTTGTGAGTTTCAACCCCTCTTTTGAATGTAAAGTCCCTCCTAAGTGAAAACCGTCAACCCTAGTGACCTCCTTTCTCTCTCCTTGGAGTGGGGGAACACCTAGGGTTCAATTTTCCGCTTTACATTTTGGTGAACCCGACATGAACATCCTAATTCTGATTATTCATGGTTAGATCTGAAAAAAAAATTTGCTTCCTTAATTACATTTCCATGTTTGATCTTTTGCAAATTTTAGAGGTTAATTGCATAAAAACCCTAAATTTTCTTTTTAGTAATTGAGCTTGTGAAATGTTTAATTGTAATGCTTGTTTCAGATCTACCATTCTATTGCAAATTGTCAAATCATATTTGTGCTTTAATTCTGAAAATTAAGTGCTTAAGTGTCAAAACCCTAATTTTTAAAACCCTCTTGATTCAACCTTTGACCGATGATTTCACTGATCAAAACACCTCCAAATCGGCTATAATTTTGGATTCCGCAACAAAATCATAATATCTCTCATCCCTGAAAATTTTGAAAAAAGTTGCAAGGACCGTGTGCACCCCGAGCGCCATCATCCCCGACATTTTTTCTGAAATTTCGGGAGCTAGATCTTATTGTATTTTTCTGCTAGAATCCAGAATCTTGGCTGATTTCATCAATTCTAACACTTTCAAAATTAAAGTCAAAGTTGGTCTAGTGATTGCTTGGATTAAGGCTTATAATCATTCAAAAATTGTTGAAATTGAAATTTTGTGTTAAAATTGTATTTCTTACTGTCCTAAATCTGAAAAGTGTGTTGGCATTCATTTGAAATTTCAGTGCTTTATTCAAATTCTTGCAATTTGTGATTTTTGAAATTAAGTGTTTAATTGCAACAACCTTGATTTCCACTTCCAAAATTGAATTTTGCGTGAAATTGAGTCAACTGTTAAATTTCAAAGCTTGCATTGCTTTTAGTATTCCCTCTAAAATCATAAAATTCAAAATTTCAGTTTCCCTCTCTTTTTCAAAAGTCAAATTTTGCATTTTTCAACAATCTTGGTAGGGTTCAATTTCGAGATTGCAACTTTAATTTGGCCTATCTACAGATCGTAAAATCACTCAATTTTTTCAGATTAGCTTTAAAATCATCATAACTTTCATCCCTGAAAATTTTGAAAAAAGTTGCGAGGACCGTGTGCACTCCATTCGCCACGATCCCTAACATTTTTTCCAAAATTTTGGGAGATTGTCATGATTGCATTTAACAACTTAAATCTAGGAGATTGGCTGATTTTATCGAAATTTGCTACCTCTAAATTCGAAAATAAATTCAAAATCAAAGATTTCAATTTTCAAGATAACAATTAAAATTAAGTGCTACCCCCTTGGCCCTAATTTTCAATTGTGCCTACCTTTCTTGGAAGTTGTGTTTCCCTCTTCTTTCACAAAATTCAAATTGGATTATCATTATCTCATTGTTCAATTTTGAGAACTTTATTTTCAAAATTCAAAATCTTCTCTCTCTCTCTAGTGCATGAGTTTTACAACGATAAGCCCTACTTACACTATTCCCGTTAGACGAAGCCTTAGAATTAAGTCTTTTCAAGGTTTAATTACTGAGGAGATGGAACCTAATTTGAATGGCCTTTTTAACGAGGACATGGGTAATTCATCTAATCCTCTTAATGATGAAGAAGCTCTCCATGAGGTTTCTGTAGAACAACTTTCAAAATTGGATAACCAATTTGATGATTTTCAGCAATGGATGTCTCAAGAATATCCCGATAGTCAAGCTCTTTCATTAATTGAGGGTCTAAAATGTATGGTTCAAAGTGATAAGAATGGAATTGATATTTTGCGTAGTATTGGATACATTGTGGAATTGAATGTGATGCCTATGAAGAGTTGTGCCGAAACTTTAGGTTATACACAACCTCCTACTCAAGTCAATCATTCTACCCCTTTGACAACTTCTATTGCTAGTATACCTACTTTTACATCAAACATAATGACTACTTCAATACAAAACATTCCACCTATGATCACCAGTCATGGGGGCAATCCTTCTTCTTCAATCAACCCTCTTCCTTCATTCAATCCGACTTCTTCATTCATTCCTTCAATGAGTGTCCCTATTACATCTCCACAAATGAACATGACGCAAAGGGGCAATTCATTTAACCATTCCATTCCTCCTTGTAGCGCTCCTTTTTTCCAATCATCTCCTATGACTAACCATCATAGTGTCCCGCCACCTTACTCTCAATCAATACCTTCTTTCAATAACATAATACCTCCATCACAGTCTAACATGTCTAATATGAACTCTTCGACTGAAGCAACCATTAACAATCTTGCACAAACTGTCTCTTCTTTACAGCAACAAATTGCCTCTATGAATCAATCTAAGTTTAGTGTGCCCACATTTGATGTTGCGAGCCCACTTTCTCTTGACATTGTTCGAGCTATCCCCCCTAAGCATGTTGAAATCCTGCAGTTGGAGCTTTATAATGGTAAAGGTGATCCTCTAACACATGTTAAGACCTTTCAAACAATATGTACCGATTTTGCTCATGACCAAAGGTTGCTTGCAAAACTGTTTACTAGAACATTAAGAGATAAGGCTCTACAATGGTATTGCTCGTTGCCTTCCTATTCTATTACTTCTTTCCAACAACTTGCAAATGCTTTTATTCAACAATTTCAAAACAATATAAGTCCTAAAGTTACTTTGATTGATTTAATGCATTGTAAACAAGGTGTTAAAGAAAAAGTGACTGATTTCATTGGTAGATATAAGCATTTGTGTGCTCAAATTTCTTTTCCAGTACCTGACAATGATATTCAAAGAATCTTTATTTCTAATTTACAAAAAGATATTAGAGAAAAACTTCTATTTTCTGAGTTTACTTCTTTCCAACAGTTGTGCGCAACTCTTCACAATTATCAACTGACTGTGAGTCAAATGGAACAAGAAAATCCTATGGCTCTGAGTGATAAGGGTGATAGTAGTCAACAACCATTTGGGAAGTTTAAACCGAACAGAGGGTTCATTAAGTTCAATGAAAACATCACCAACAACAATGTGAATGCAGCATCAGGTGTGCCTCCTATTTCTAAGTTTTTCAAGAAAGAAAGAGAGTTTACTCCTTTGAATGAATCATTGCATAGTATTATGAATAAATTATTGGAACGAAATGTGCTTACTCTCCCTCCTATAAAGCAAATAGATCCTGCAAAGATTAATTCACCCTATTTTGATAACAAATCTTTTTGTCAATTTCATCGTCAACCTGGGCATGATACTGAAAAATGTTGTAGCTCTTCCTAACCAAAATCTTAAGATTTTTACTGATCCATTACCTTCTCATACCTCTAATGTGATCGAGACTAATGATTCCCCTTTCTCACCTGATGGTCTTGTGTCTATGACTTTGAATTTGATTAACTTTGTGGAGCAGTAGAAAATCCCTAAAGTGCCTTCCATCACATTTAATTCCAGTGAAACTATCAGGGCATCTGATGGTCCTTTATATATAGTTGCAAAAGTCAAGAATACACCTTGTCGTGGAGTGCTTATTGATCCTTCTTGCATGGTTAATGTCATTACTGAAGAATTTCTTTTTACTTTGCAATTGAATCAAGTGATCTATGACAAAACAAATGTGGTTGTGAAACTATTTGATGCATTTTCTTCTCCTGCAATTGGTTCTATTACACTACCTATTGAGGTCCATAACAAATCCCTTGATGTGAGCTTTGCTATTATTCCATCATCCTAACAATTTCGTGTGAAGCTAGGCTATCCTTGGCTATCTTCCATGAAAGCTATTGCTTCTCCTATTCACAAGTGTTTGAAATTTCCCCATAATGGTGAAGTTGTTACTATCAATCATAGTCTCTTTAAACCAGCTGAAAGAACTTCTACGGTTCCTATTGATTATTTTTGGCCTAAACAATTTCAATCTCTTCCACCGTGAAGTGATCATCTTTTCAAATCTTATCAAAAGTGGAAAAAAGATATGATCCTATCTCTAAGTGAACCTAGAACACCCAAACTTGATATTCCTATCATTCTTGAGAAGGAAGTTCTTCCTTTGAAAGATAAAACTAATGTCTTTCCTCAAGAAGATTCCCAACCCATCCCTATGGATGTGACTACGTCTATGTCTAATAAACTTTCTAAAGGTAGACCTATACCTCCTCGTCATGATGGACTTGGTCTCCTTCCCAAACCAAATATTCCTCCTTTATATGGAGTAGTTCCTCCTCCTTCCTCTTATAGAGAGAAGAGACCTTCCTCTTCTCCTATTGTCCAACCTAAGAGACCACAACCTAAACACCCAAGTGATAAGGATGAGAACATTCCTCCTCCTCAATCTTCTCAACTTCCTACTAAGACTAGACGAAATCATTATGCGCGTGAACGCTGACGAAAGCGTCATCTTATAGCTCGTACAACTGTTTCTCAAACTTTGCAATCCCCAAAAACAACTTCAGCTAGTATTATTCCATTTTCTCCTTAGCCGAAAATTGAGCCAAAATCTCCTAAACATAAGATGCATGATGGTTTTGATCCTGTGCAAGTTAAAGATCCTATTTTTATAAATCTTGATGATGATATAGATGAAAATGTTATTCATGATGAAAATGTTACTTCTCTTTCTTCTGATAGTGAATATGAATATGTTGATATTGATAACCATTTATCTAACGAATTTTCTAAAACACTTATCCTAGCTCCTAGACAAGAACAACATGGCTTGGAACATGAACATAGCCCTTGTTTGGATCTTGTGATAGCTCCATCTGCTGTGTTGGATGTTCCTCCTCTAACGTGTTTCCTGCCTTCCCGAAATATTGATCAGCAATATCGGGGGGTGGATGACGTGCTAGACTAGTTCATTAGCATAGCAGACTCTCTCCTCCTCTCTTGATCTCTTTTGTTACTTCTTCTATGTGTTATTCTCATTCTTCTATTTGTTGTCCTTAGTGTTGTCTACTTGAGGACGATGCAAAGCATTGAGATCTCTTTTGGTCTCTCTCATGTTGACTCAAAAGACACATGTGCTCCCTTCTTCTAGGTGACCTTCCTTGATTGGGGAATGAAGAACAATTATGCATACATACATATGATATACATGAATTATCATACAGCATATTGACCCCGAGGAAAGCGAAGTCACCTCATGCTTTGTGTTTTGTGTCTATTATCCTTGGGTTTATCTCGCACTTGGGGGCTAAATCTTTGTGATAACATGCTCCTTTCCCTTCTCATTTCTTATATGTATCACTACCTTAAAGCAATCACCCCCGATGAGGCATGTGCGATCGCTTTAACGTAGGGGGGCATACACTCCGTTCATATCTATTCAAGATTCTTAAAAATTTTTGGCGAACTTAGCTTTGCCTTGAAAATTTTTTGGTATTTTTCTTGCATGACTCATAGTGAGGGAACCTTACTACTGACAGTCATGGTTCTCCCTCGTGATCTTCCCTTTTACTTTGTCAACCGAAGTTGTAAGATCCTTAGTCCACTGGGGGCTTGGTGTATCTTGCCTCCTTGACGTGGTGAAAGTCTTTCAATGTTGTTTCCTTGTACTTTACCAGAAGTATGGGCGTACGCTTATACTCCCGCTAAAGTGGGGGCTAAATGTAGCGTCGTAAAATTGCGACACTTGCAATTTCACCTGCATTTGGGTCTTCACGATGGTGGTGCAATGTTGAACCTGAATGGAGACCCCAAAACCTCTTTACGACATCAAAAACTGCATCTTTCTGCACCTTGGCCTGATCCTCCTTACACCCTGTTGTCCCGGGAGGTGGGACCATGGTGCCCAGTGCCCTAGTCACTTAGGACCGTGGTGCCCAGCGCCCTGGTCCCTCAGGACCGTGGCGCCCAACGCCCTGGTCCCTCAGGACCGTGGCGCCCAGTGCCCTGGTCCCTACCCCTATTTTGGGCCCGGTCTCTTGTTGGGCATCGGGTCTTCAAGTTTGCAATTTGGAAAATAATGTTCCTAGGTCGGCCTAAGGTCGGAAAAATCAGTCTCCTAACCCTAATTGACAAGTATATAAACTACATTTCCCCTCCCAGAAAAAGGGAGGAAAAACATATGTATGCAAGAGGCGGAAGCGATAGGCAAACATTCAAACATTCAAACATTCAAGCATTCAAGCATTCCTTCAAGCAATTGAGCATTCTAGGTCTCCATTCAAGGCTAGGTGTTGCATTCAAGACAAGGATCCAACCATTGAAGAGGAGATCACCTACAACATACAACATACAACATCATTACACCTTTGCATGTAAGAATACAAACATTCTTACAACAAGGTATCAGTACTTGATTAGATTACAAACACTTACATTTACAACATTCTCATTTCTTGGTTAATTCCAAAACTGGGGTTTGACCTGAAGGCAAACCCCTAATCCCTAACCCCCCAATCGTCCTCTCTTTTCTATGTGTAGGTTGCAAGCACGCAGCTGTAATTGAAGATCTGGAATCCTTGTGCAGAGATGAATAGATCCCCCTTCATTTCGCGGATTTTTCGGAGGACCGTGTGCACTCCGGGCGCCATTGTCTCGTCAACTTTCACTCAAACTTGCAGGACAGCATCGTCTCGACATTTTGCTGCTAATTTCAAGTCCGTAGCTTCATCCTGTGTCCCAATCTCCATTTACAAGCTAATCTTTCTTACTTTTTCAATCCTTCTATCTACATTCTTTACAAAAGAGGGTATCCTTGATGTCGCAACCCTTGAAACTCATTTAGAATTCAATCTTGCATTATGTGGGATTGGATCTTGTGAGTTTCAACCCCTCTTTTGAATGTAAAGTCCCTCCTAAGTGAAAACCGTCAACCCTAGTGACCTCCTTTCTCTCTCCTTGGAGTGGGGGAACACCTAGGGTTCGATTTTCTGCTTTACAGGTATAATTGACTCTAGCTCCTCCCTTGGCTTTTGAGGAATCTCCTTATTCATAAGCCGGTAAGGGATCTTTAAAGGCCTTATGATTGGCATTAGTTGTGTGATTTCCAACAATGATCTTGCCAGCATCAATGAGATCTTGGATTTCATGTCGAAGTTTCATGCAGTTGTTTATGTTATGTCCCTTGTTCCGATGGTAGTCACAGTATTCGTTTTCTCTCCACCATTTGGGTTTAATTTATGGGTCATATGATCTAGAATTATCTGGCAATGTTATCAGATTATTTGCCAATAAAGTTTTAAAAGCTGATTCATATGATTCATCTAGAGGAGTAAAATCACGCTTAGGTTTTCAAAGCCAAGGCTTTTCTTTAAACCATTCTCTTGCTTTCTTCGGAGGATTTTCTACTGTAGTTTCACCTGCCTTGAGTTCTTTCGTGCCACTAGCCAAGTTAAATATTGTGGATTTTGTTTTTGCTTTGACAGTATCTACCACTCTATCATTAACAACGTTTCTATTGTTATCTTTGCCATATTTCCAGTATTTGCTCTTTTCCTTAGAACTAGAACCTTGCGATGTTTCTTTCCAAAGTGATATATCTCCCTTTTTTATAAGCACATCTTCCATTCTGAGGGCATTATCTACTATTTTATTGAATGAAGGATGTACTTGCATCTGGACACTATATTTTAATTCAGGAATTAAGTTATTGACAAAGATATCCATCTTCTCAAGATCTAGAATAGTCCGTGAATATCTAGAGAACATCTTTCTGCATCGTTGGAAAAAAGTGAGAAAGGGTTATCCTATCTTTTGTTTGGTATTGCAAAGCTCTATCATAGTGACTGGGTGATGAGTATTATAGGAGTATTGTTGTAGAAATAGTTGGATTAATTCTTCAAAAAAAATTATTCCAATAGGTAGACTTGAGAACCATTCCATAGCTTGCCCCCCTAAACTTCTCGGGAAAAAGTGCATGAGATACGTTTGGTCGTGCATGAACTCCATACATAAAGCACAAAATTCTCTAATATGATCTTGAGGGTTTGTATTCTCATCATATTTGTCAAACTTAGGCATTTCTACTTTTGAGGGAAATGGAGGCATGTAAAGGTTTTTGTCAAATGGGAATGGGCATATTGTGTCCAGAGAATATTGTTTTGGCGATTTATCTTTGTTTTTCAGTTCTGTGACCTTAGTTCATAACGCTTGCATTTATTTGTTTAGCATTCCCAACGGTGTCTCTTCCTCTTTAGTGATGAAGGCCTCCACACTATAACCAGTAGGAAGTTTGGTGCCTTGCTTTGCTAATTCTAGGAAATAGTCTTCTTTTTCTCTAGGCATGATGACCTTCATCATTTTTCGGAACTCTATATCATTTTGACATCTATGTATTTCGACCTCGGGAGGTTCAGGGATTTTAGATTCAGTTGATGAGGACTCATTGTCAGTGGCATGATTGTTGAAGCTGTCATGAGTGTCTCATTTACTAGCTTGTCTTTCTTGCCTTTCTCCAGACATGGTGGGAGATAGGGGCCGACCAAAGATTGGTAGATCGTAAACTGGTATTTGTGACATGGACGGTTTATTTGGAAAGAGGTTTTCTACAAATAATGGATTGTCGTTTGATGAAAAGAGTGTTTCTTTTTCTTTGTCTTTTTTGCTGTGAGAACTTCTGGTTTGAAAAGGCATTTGCAATCGATGAGACCGAGAGCTAGATGTGTTGCAGAAGTCAAGATCAAATTGTAGCTAGTTATTCATTTAACGTAGTGATTGAGAGAAATTACTAAGATCTGGTCTGGTTTCAGGAATGATCTATCCTGTGTAAGACGTTATCTAAGTTAACTTAGGTTTTGATAAGATGTTGTTTAAAATAGCTTAAAGATGATCGACAAAATCGTGCAACGCAACGACAGGGGTACACTATCAAGGTTATTTATACTTAGGGGGATGATGATCAGTTTTATGCTCGTTGTAGACTGATCTAGCCAAGTTTGACTGTTCTGTACTGACAAAATCAGAGATTCGTACGATAGGATTTACTGAGTTGGATCACAATTTAATAGTTCCAAGATGACAACAATTTTGTTTCGTACAAGTTGCTGCCTAGTACCATACGATAGATGGGTATGTGTAGGACGACAAAAGATTCAGTGCAATTACGTATCGTACGACACAAGATTTAGCTTTTGACGACAGATTGTTGCGTTTCATACGACAGAGGATTGAGCTCAGACGACAAATAATCAGACTCATATGACACAAGATATGGTGCAAGAATATAAATGATCATATTCGTACGACTATTTAACAGGACAGAGACAAAAATTCTGAGTTTTTCAATAGCTGAGTATGACCAATTCTAAGATGGACTGATTTTTGACTAGGATAGACTAGTTTTGGATAGATTTTCGACTTAGGGTAGACTAGTTCTAACACAGATGGAGTTTTTGGTCACTGAGTTGTTTCTTGTTTTCTCCAATTTTGGTATTCCAGTTTTAGTTTGAGGGATGAAAACACAGAAAACACGTAGTATGAATAGTAACTCCAATCACAACATGCAAACCATATGGAAGTTGGCTTAGAGAAGAAAACCTTTGCTTGCTAACTTAGGTACACACCCAATAGCTAATCAGAATACGACCTCTGAGTCTCACACAATGGATTCTCAATGTCGTATTAGCCAACTCCAAATGCTAATGGGGGCACGATATGGCAAGTATCTTGGGAGAGTTACTATCTCTCTTGCACAAAGATTATCAACCTTTCGGAGGTGAATCAGGTAGCTTCTAATTTTAATTGGATCTAGTAAGGGGTATGTTCGACTCGTCAAGGTATAAACTCAATTAAGAGGTCTCTTAGCCTTGAAAACCAAGGTTCAATATACCCAAAGGTACTGAGGAGAGTTATTCCCGAGCACTGTCGTTGACTTGATTTTCATCAAATCATGTTTATTTTATAGTGGGTTGGAGTACTTGGCATTTAGCCGTTCCCACTTAGGTTGTTCACCTCACATCGGTCGTAACAACTTTAAGAGTTTTTAAGCTCCTCAGGAGGGCAGGCCTGCTAAAGATGTACAAATCTCAAACAAAGAAAACGCCTCAAGGGTCTAGATTTATGATTGTCTAAAAAGACAAGGGTACTCTCCTACCTCTCGGAATTAACTCAAAACATGAAATACAGATTTGTTCTTTAACCAGATAGCAAGTTAGGTGCCTAAAAAGTGAATTTAAAGAATACACAATGTTTGGTTGATTTTCTTTAGGCAACCTGCAAAAACAACATATCAGTAGCCATGTTGTTTTTATTCTTTGACAGGCGTATGTGTGATTGATAAATTCTTTGACAAGCGTTCTACAAGAAACTAGTTAGGTTGTGAAAATATCAGGCACACAGAAGATGTTTCAAGGTTACCGTTAGCATAATCAAAATTTGGACATAAAACCTAAAAAGTGAAACTTGTTTTAACCCAACAGAATACAGCATCGTACAACAATTATCATAGAGTGAAATGACAAAAGGCTTTTACCGTATGAGTTAGAACTAAGCATAGGACAATAGAAGATAAAATCAGATAAACAGAACATCATGTCGTACGAAACCATTTTCTGATTCGTACGACAAATAAAAGGCTTCGATAGAATATCGTACGATATTTCACAGAGATTGTACAAACGAAACCTGTAGGAAAAAAAGTGATTTTGATGCTGAATAAAAAAGTAGCCTTCAGCCCCACGGTGGGCGCCAAAAATGTGTGTGAAAAGTGGACCTGTATCTGTATCTAGAATACACAACACTTCAATTAAGTCATTAGATGCATGGTTAGTAAATCAATAATCAATGAATAATAAACCATTACAAAGTGACCCATTTCCTTCTAGTAGATGCAATTTTAGATTGCTCTTAGATTGCTAGGCTATCCAATGACTAGACAACACCTAAACGAAGGATTTTGAATCTATATGAGCATGAATATGAGCTAAATGGATGCAAGATTTAAGCTAGATATGCATGATTTGCAAGATTTAATCTAACATGATTTAAGTAATATATGAATATTTAAGCAATATGAAATAACTAATATGTAATATCTCAATGTAAATTCTCAATGAACCTAGAGCAAAAACAACATAATAACAATATATTCTCCAGGATTTTTTTGAATGAGAGATGAGAGCCTGAATTTATAGAAAATTCAGAAAGAAACCAAAGGCTGAGATCAAATGATGATGAGCGGTCAAGATTTTTCAAGAGGAAGCACAATCTAGGTGAATTGATGTGATTGGATGTTTTTCTCAGTTTTAAAGAAAATTGAACTAAAATTAAGATAAAATTAGGAAAAAACTGATTTATTCTCTATTTCATTCAATTTTAATATTTAATTGTTTTAATTGCTTTCTTTGAGATTATCTATCAATTTTTAATTTGTTTTTTTCAAGATTATCTCCAATTGATTTCTTTTATCAATTTTAATTCTTTTTTGGTCAATTAATTTCTTTTTTGATGTGTTTCCTTTTTTGAAGATTTGTGGTAATTTTTATTTATTTTTCAAATTAATTCCTCTTTTTGATGATTTAATGGCAAATTGATTTATTTAATTAAATATTCTAGGATATTTAATTAAAATAAATAAGATAATTGTTTAAAAATGATTTACTTGAAATGATCAATTAATTAAATAAATATTTAATTAATATTGTTGATTAATTTGCCATGTGACATTGATGATTTAAGAAATTAATTGTGTGCTCAAGATTTATTTAATTGCCTTTGGCTAGGACCTTGGTGATGTTGTCGAGATTAGGGGCTCATGGTTTAGATGACCATTTTTAGGGTATTACAATACCGACTTTGGAGCATTCAGGGCTACACCGGCACCGACACCAGCATCAATACTTCATTGGAAGCCGACATCAAGGAGGATTTACTTAATAAATCATTTTATAATTATTGTCAAGGTCGACATTGAATATCTTTTGTAAATGTATTGAAAGCCAACATAAGGCATATTATTTGTAATAGGTATATAGGACAGCCTGCTAGGTTATTTTGATAGAGATGAAATGTGTGGCTATGGGAGAATATAGCAGAATTGTATAATGCGAAATATATATATGAAGATCATTTTGTATGTGAATGTTATTTCATGCAATGATCTATAGATAGCTTGGAAAGAATTCTTGGAGGAGAAGAGATACCGATAGTAGTTCAGGGTTTATGAACCAGTACAAAGCAGAGCCAGAACCAGAACTCTATTTGGCATAGCACATGCATTCTTGAGTTCATTTTTAGTAATTTACTTTAGCAGAAATCTTGTAGTCAGTGAGGCTCTTTAGTGATGAGCAGTATGCTCTAGGCAGTGTGCCTTCCTACATGTGCAAGCCCCTACTATATGTATTATCTTTTCATAGGGCCAGTGAACTGATATTGTGGGTCACAAATCCCATCGTGTTTTTGTCTCTTTGAGGTTTTCCACGTAGAAATTATGTGTTATGGTGTTCATTTATGTGGATGGTTTATTTTCTTCTTGTTATATGTTTATTTATTTACCGGTTTATATGTGTATGGTATAAAAGGATAAAAATTGTTCATACCGGCAGAACACTGATTCACCCCCCCTCTCAGTGCTCTTGGATCCCAACAATTGGTGTCAGAGCTTGGTACCTCAGAATAAGTTTAATAGCTTGAGGAAGATCCTGAAACCAGAATCTTTGAACATGGCTATGGAGAAGCAACTTGAGATGGCTCTTGAGGATTATGATGTTGAAAGGATGAAGAACTTGAAATTGCAAGAAGAATTTAATTCTCCAAATGAATTCATTCATATCTTGCAAGAAAGGTTATCATCTGCTCAAGCCAAGAGAAAAAAACTTTTGAAAAAAATGGATGATGAGGAGAAGAATGCTCTTAAGGAACAATGTCAGAAACTAAGTCAAGCAAACATGCTCATGAAGAATGAGATGCAAGATCTGATTATGAGGTTATCAAAAGACATTGAGGATATAAAGAAGAAGGAAGATAATCTTGTTATATCTCTGGAGAAAAAATTTGATGAATATGGCAGATTGACTCATGAGAATAATTTGTTGAGAACTGATTTGGCACACTCCCAGAACAATGAATAAGAACTTGAAAGACAAATAACTAATCTGAGAGATGATCTAACTACTGTTAGTGAGTATAAAGAAAAGTTTAGGATCAGTGTTGCACAGTTGGATGACTTATTGAAAAGACAAAGACAGATTGATGATTCTAGAGGACTTGGATTTGTACAAGGTGAAAGCTCTGGTACTGCAAATGAAGATCAGACAACCGGTATGCAGAACTCATCCGAACAGAGGAAACCCGTAAGGCAATCTAATTCTTATATATTCAATGGTAGATGTTTTGTTTGCAATAAATTTGGGCATATGGCTAAACAATGTAGGAATAAAACAAATCAAAACTACAATTATGTTCCCGATCAATGCACAAATTGCAAGAAATATGGTCATAGATCATAAGATTGTAGAATGAATGTTAAATGTCATGCATGTGGAAATTTTAGACATTTTGCTAATCATTGTGGGTCAAGAAATGATACCGAATATGTCAAATCAATTTAAAAGAATAATGTTACATGTTATGCATGCAACAAAATAGGTCATATTGCTAAGTATTGTAGAAACAAGACTCAGTCGGTTAATAATGGTAAATATAATGAGAAAGGAAAGAAAAAGGTAGATGAAATACAACAAGATCACACCAAGAGATGGGTTAGAAAATCTGAAGAACCAAGTGGAGATGGATCTACACCGGTAACTCCACTGGTAGAACAAGGTATCCCTCCATCGGCAGGAAATTCCATTGGTAACTGAGGCATAAGCCTTATGGGTTGGCAAAGTCATTGCTAAATTTTGCATATTACCCCGACGGAGATCTAAGGAGATTCGAAAGAGATCTAGAGAGTTGTGTTCATCATCAATGAAAGTCCACCCAACACATGACTATGAAACTGACATCCGTAGGGTTGTTGGCAAAGCATTTATTATAAAAAAAATTGGGGTTTTTATTTGTTGATAAAAAGGGGTAAGTGAATTCATTTTCACTCACCGAGCATTCAAGCATTCAGAGCGAAGAAAAGGCAAGTTAAGAGCGAGCAAAAGCATTGTGAAAGAATTTTGAGCAGTTATTTGAAGCACTCAATCTTCCACTAGCATTCACTTTCAGGTATTTTTTGAAATGGAATCTAGATCTTTTGCTCCTACTTTCATTGTAAATCCCAGCATTGTCGAAGTCGAGGATAGGTTAAGGCCAGTATTTAAGGAGGTTCCCAAAATTTCTAAAAAGGAAGACTCTGTGGGAGCATTTTCTAGGGTTCCTGATGGCGTAATGTATGTTGAGGATGTGAGGGTATACATTCATTGCACCCTGGAGGACTTGGGCACAAAGGACATCAAAATCATGTATCAATCCGTCATACCGGGAGACTCTGGAACCATCAAACCAGAATACAAAGGAATTGAGGATCTAGGGTTAATTGGTATTCTGTACATATCAGAATTCAAAGATGAGGTTATCAGATACATTCTGAGCAGAGTTCACAATGAATTTATTTGGCTAGATAGGCCTTAGATGATCACGAAGGAGGTTATTCAAGCAGTCATCAGCTTACCTAAAGTTGGACAAGAACCTGGCAAGAAAATTTCCAACACAGAGGTCGAGAAACTCACCGGTGCTACTCCTGATAATAGATCAATGAGGATAAGCACAATCATCGACACTAATATAAAATTTGCAAGAATGATAATAGGTTACAAGGTAACTCAATCCAACCGATTGAATTTTGTTGGTAGTTCATTCATGTTGCATATCAAATGCTAAGGAACAATGCAAAGTATGATTTATGTGAATGGATGGGGAGTGAATTGATGTTGAACCTTGGTAAGATCAAAGGAATAAAGAAAGGCACTTTTAGATATGGAAATTTGATTGTTTGTTTAATTCTTTACTTCCTGAATGAGCTACCCGATCTAGGGAAGAAGAGTTGGGCTCATGGCATACAGGTAGGTATGTAGATCAAGGAAGCAATCACTGGTCTTGGTATCGACAAAGATGAGAAACTTTGGCAGTATTTTAAGACATTTCAAAAAACATGAGGCAAAGGGAGAAAATATCAAAGAACATTGTGGAGAAGTATTCCACTGATATCTGTTTTATGGTAAAAACTGATGAAACTCTTATGGAAGCAGTTGAACCAAGAACAATATGGGTGACAGAGCTTGGATATGAGGTGGATGATAGCATTTTTGAACTCTATGCAAAGATGTTGTTAGATGCCCCATTAGATGATAAAACAAAGCATTTTGGTATAGCAAGAGAGAAGGCTCTTGAAGTCAAAACCAGTTTTAACAGGAAGAGAAGAGAGAAGAAAATAGAAAAGATGTCTGCATATGTACAAGATGTAATTTACAAGATAGACACTCAACTGGGTTCAGGATCCAAACAAGCAGCTAAATCAACAGAGGTTCGTACTGCAGAAGTGAAGAAGCCACAAGTTCACATTTCCCCTATCACTTCTAATTTTGATTATGAGGATAATGAACCTCTGGCTTTCAGAAGGGTACAAAGGAAGAATGTGGTACAACCACTGGTAGAGCAAAAGAAGGTAGAGCCTAGGAGGAAACTTGTTATAAAGGCAACTAAGCCTACTACACCTCCACCACTGGCAAGGAAGCCTATGCAAAAGAGGAAATCAGTCACACCAGCAACCACAAGAAAAAAGAAGAAGGGTGGTGATATTGAAACCAGTAAGACCACAATGACCTATGCTGAGCTTATTAATGAAATTACAAAATATGGAATATTAAAAAATGTATCAAACTATTATTAATATTTAGAAGACAATGAGCAAAATGAATTAGAAGAGGCTATTTTGTTGTATATAGACATTTATAAGAAAGCCTTAGTTGAAATTTTGAAGGAGATACCTTTATCCTTGTATAATAAACTTGAGGCTAGAGGACTTGACGTTGTCAAGAGAGACAGGGAGATTAAGGAAGTAGCACTTTTGGAAATGTGTGGTGTTGTAAATAATGAAGAAATGAAAAGATGCATAGATATTGCAAATAGTAGAGTTTTCAGTAGTAAATCCTGACAGATAAGCCTTATGATGGGGAGAGTAAATTAGGTGATAAATGAGACTAGTAAGGGATGGACCAAATTCTTTAAGAAAAAACCCAAATTTTCTCACATCTCAAGAAGAATTTGCAAGGGCAACAACTTCCACCATTCCTAACAAATCAAAAGGGAAAGGTATTTTGGGCAGTTTGACTCCAATTTTGACACAATCGTTAGTAACTATAGATATTCAAACACAACTGACAGTTAAGGAGAGTGTATAGTCTATACTGGCATAGACAAATTTTTAGCAAGCCAATATGCAGGACACTGTAAATACTGTGGATAATATTCCATCGATAGCAACTGACACTGCACCAAGTGGCAAAGCCACCGATGCAAAAGAGGTTGAGATGGACAAGGTAAAATCAACTGAGTCCATACCGGTAGTTAAAACTGTTTCCCCAGCAAAGGTTTTGGCAATTGACACTTCTCAGATTGAGAAGAAATCAGTCTCTGAGTTGAGTCCAACTGAATTGATGATGATGGCTACTCAAAAATTACTGAAGGAAGGTACTACAAATAAAGGAATAATTGATCAATCGGTCACAGTGTTGCACAGATTAATACCTGACTGTCAGATTGAAGATGGAGCAAGCCCTTCTAGCAAGCTCAAGACTCAAATAGATCATATCTCCAACAATTTTCAATCTCTGAGGCAGATTGCACACCGACAAGCTTTGGATAAATTCACAACAACTAAAATAATATTTTTTTATCAGATTATAGAAATAGAGAAGAAGAAAATTGAGGACAAACTTATTCATATTGAGATTTGTTTAAAAAAATGTACAAATATCTACAGAGTGTGTTGTAACATAGAAATTATTACCGCTAATGTAGATAGCAGATTAAAGGAGTCATATGATAAGATAGCTAAAATTGCTAATTCTTTTGATGGATTGACTGCACTGGCCACATCTATTTATGGACAAATTTTATCCTTGGAGAACCAATTTTTTTCTTTTGAGAAGGAGAGAGATAAAATCATGCGAAGAGAAAGAAATCTAAGAGGACTGGTAAGTCCTAGATTAGATTCATTGGGTGTTCATAAGAGAGAGTGCATGGAAATGATAGCTAAAACTACACTGACAGATATCCAAGAGAAGGAAACACTTACCCACTTACTAAGTGGACTAGCATCTCTTTCTGATACTTTCAAATCCCGCTGGGATACATATCTTCAGTTATTGCAAAAGGCATACCCAAAAATTTTGAAGATGATTAAGCTCCAGTGAAACTATCAGTATTCTGAAATTCTTTCAATTCTTTCACCGGTCTTTGGCATTAATGTCAAAGGGGTAGTATGCATATATGTGAAAAATATCAGAGAATACCAGATAAAAACACATGGGAAGGATATCAGGACATCAGATGGAATGTATTGCTTAGGGGGAGCATACCGACAGGGAATCCATTTTTCACATGAGTGTTGCCATCAATACCAAAGGGGGAGATTGTTGACAATTGACACTCATTGGATTCATTTTGTTGTCATTTATGGCAACAAGATTAGATGGAAGTCATATATCGACACTAGGAGGCATATACCGACAAATATCGGCTTTGGAGCATTCAGGGCTACACCGGCACCGGCACATGCATCAATACTTCATTGGAAGCCAACATCAAGGAGGATTTACTTAATAAATTATTTTGTAATTATTGTCAAGGCCGATATTGAATATCTTTTGTAAATGTATTGTAAGCCGACATAAGGCATATTATTTGTAATAGGTATATAGGTTAGTCTGCTAGGTTATTTTGACAGAGATGAAATGTGTGGATATAGGAGAATATATCAGAATTGTATAATGCAAAATATATGTATAAAGATCATTATCATGCAATGATCTGTAGATAGCTTGGAAACCATTCTTGGAGGAGAAGATATATCAGTAGTAGTTTAGGGTTTATGAACCAGTACAGAGCATAGCCAGAACCAAAACTCTATTTGGCATAGCAGATGCATTCTTGAGTTCATTTACAATAATTTACTTTAGCAAAAATCTTGTAGTCAGTGAGACTCTTTAGTGATGAGCAATATGCTCTAGGCAATGTGCCTTCCTGCATGTGCAGGCCCCTACTATATGTAATATCTTTTCATATGGCTAGTGAATTGATATTGTGGGTCACAAATCCCACCGTGGTTTTTATCTTTGAGGTTTTCTATGTATAAATTATGTGTGTTATGGTGTTCATTTATGTGGATGGTTTATTTGCTTCTTGTTATATGTTTATTTGTTTACTGGTTTATATGTGTATGGTATAAAAGGATAAAAATTGTCCATACCGGCATAACATTGATTCACCCCCCCCCTCTTAGTGTTCTTTGATCCCAACACTTGTAGCCTGCCTCAAATCGGCGATCTATTCACCCAAAGGAATGCCTCAAGATTCGCAACTGGCTCTAATACCACTTGATGTAGTCATAATCTGGAGGGTCCTCAAAGAGAACAATCCAGATCATGCAACAAGAGTAACACAATGGAAGCAATAACAACACATGAAGAAAATGTTGATTCAAACATCCGCAACATCATAGATTCACTATAAATCTGGCAGCAACATCTGGTGTATATACATGTTAATAGGCCTATAATAGCTTACATTTCATATTACAATCCATCTAGACCCCCAAGAGGTATCCAAATTACATGACATGAATTCATCTTCCACCATATTTCTCTACCATCTAAGGATCAATTACAACAATATAAATAGCATGCGGAACACATCTGGGTCGGCCACAAAAGATCGCATTCTCCAAAGACAAGAAAATGAAACGTGTAAGATAGGTCGGACCCAAAGTGTGAAGATCACCTCTGCCAAAGACAATAATGAAGTGCATACCACCAAAGAAGGTCTTCCAAGGGCCCAGGAACATCATACATGGTGCCAATTAGATCTGCAAGTCAAGAAATCGCTCCACAAGAGAAGAAATCTTCAACTAGTTGTTAAGCTCAAAAACTACTCTAGAACTAAGAAACAACCAATCTAGAAGCAATAACTTATCGGAAAAGAGTATAATTAACTAGAAATATGGAACAAGGAATACAAACATGCCTAAAAGCCAAGAATCCAATCCACAATGGAAAATGAACAGCTACCAGAGAATTTCCAGAAGTAGCACCAAAACTACAACACAAAACAAAACAACTAAAAAAGCAAATATATTTTCGGTTGATGCAAGATTTCTTAATGACTGAAGATGGTCTTACATCAAATCTAATTCTCGTATGATGCAAAAATAATAAAATATGAAATAATTAATAAATACTTGAGCATTAGAATGCAATGTTAAGACACATTTCCCAACATTGTTGGTAGGTTGAGTTAACAATAATGAGCGTGTTGGTTATGAAATCTTTACTATCAATTCTCAAGGAAAAAACTCTTGCAAGAAGGAGATAGACCAAGAGCTTGGACACTCATAGACATGCATAAGTGCTTGATTCTTCTAGGCATACAAAATTGAGCCTCTAACCTCCATTTACCAAATCCAACAAAAATAAATGGTTGTGTGAATTTGTTGGTTTTATAGAAGTTTCAAAGGCATATGAACTTGTTCATATATAATTTTTCAAAATTCACATAGAGTTTTCAAAAAAATCAATTTCCTTTTATATTTTACTACTATAGTAATACTAATGTAAACTATTTTTAGAAATGAAAAACAAAAGCTAATTTAACCCATGCTAAGAAGGGGAAAGGAAAAGGATAGGTAGCTAAGGGTTAAAAGGAGAGGTGGAGATAGGGATAGAAAAATTAAAATTAAATGATGTGCAATAGAGCCTAAAAAAGGGCAATCAATTAGTTCTCTTATTCACTCAGCCAATTATCATTCATGAGCATGCAATGCTTGTGGAAAAGCTATCTCAACTTAATTTACAAACCTACTTGCATGTAGACCAACACTAACTAACATTTATGGTTAATGGGCATTCAAAGATACATAAATAATTCACTTTTATTTGGGGGGCATAAGCAAACAAACATTAATTCGTTTATAAAATTAAACCAAGGGGCATTCTTTGATGTGAGTTAAGAGCATCAAAAGTTAAAGAAATGTTTATGTTCATCAAGGGAAAAAGAAATTTGTATTGGGGGCTAAATCCTTGTGTAATTGTAACCAAGGAAAATCAAGAGAATTTACAAAAGGAATAAAAATGAGGACATGTAAAGGGAAACATATCAAAAGGATTGTGCAATTTTTTTAATGATATTCAATTGATACCAAATGAGTGGGCAAGAAGGATAAAATGCATGCAGTTAGGAACTTAGACAAACCCCTTTAAATTCATGATAGCCTCTTCCATGCATCATCTATTACATTCTAGTAAGGAGAACCGTAAAGTCTTATTTAGAAGAGATATTAATCACCAATAACAAATATTTGATGACAACTTCAATTAATGAAGCGATAGAGGTGTGTGTTAGACATGGGGTGGAAGGAGATACCTAAGCTTGATACTATTTGACCCAGAGGGTCAAGTAAGCCTAACAAAATAATACTTATCCTAACATCATAAAGAGGGGAATTAGGTTCTTGCATGAAGATCTTTTGATGATATGTATGTCTTCATTTTATAAAATAGAGCCTGAAAAGCTCCAAACCATTAGATCATCTTCAACATCAATGGTTGGCACAACTAAGAAGATGTCGACATGGAAGGCACTTTAAATTTTATTGGAGAGGAGAAAGGACAAAATAGAGAAGGGCCCACCATAAATTCAAGCTTGATAACATACAAAGGGAGAAATGTGATGAGATATGTTCACCTAAATGTTTTTGGACTTGGGTGATATTTAGTTGGATGTGTTGGGAGTTAAGTGATATTCACCTATAGGGAGTCCTTGTAGGAAGAATATGTCTAAAAAATGTAATGCGGTAAGTTTTGGTGATTTAAACGGTTTGTGATACATAGCATACATGGCAATTTACATATAGAAGTGATGTTGGGACTCAATTCTACAATGTAAAATTTGATTCATTATTGATAATTGATCTAAAAAATCCTAAGTGGGTCAAGCCTAAGTGTCAAGAGATGAAAAATCCATAAGTATGTCTACATTATTTCCACTATTTTACTTAATGATTTTTGTATTTTATGTGTTTTTCATAGTTGAAAACTTTTGAGGTTTCTCTTGGTGTAATGAATTTCCCCTTATCCCTAATATCATGGTCCTTTTCTTAAAAGGTTTCTAAGCACCTCAAACCAAATTGTTAGACTTTTCCATCCCCAAGTACCATTTCCCTCCAAACCCCACCATCCTAATCATCCACCTATTAGAGTTATATACTTGGTCTTATACGCATATCTTCCCATCCAACTATGATTCCCCTATGTTGATATCATCATGACATCATTATTGTATCATGTTGGAGTTGTTTTTTTTACTTATACAACCTAATATCATCTCTTTGTACTTCAAAAATTTCTCAATATTTTAGAGGTAGAGGATTGGGCCATCCATTTCCCTAATACCTTGTTCCATACTTCCCTAAACCCTGACTCTCACTATAATATTGTTCCCAAGTCTTTCAAAATCAAACTTCTAGGTAACTCATAACTTGATACTTATTTCCCAACACCCCAATAGTCCGAAACTCTATAATATTTTTCTAAAAACCTATTAAAGTCAAACCTTCAACCATTCCTTCTCTCGATACTTATCATAAGGTCCCTCTAACACCCCAATCCTAACATCTTTCTCTTTTGGACTTCTCTCATTCCACATCCCATTTTAGCATGACTTCCTAGTCATCCCCAAACCCTAACTCTCAAATGTGTAAAAATCCTACCATCTTCAAAATTATCCTTACCTACCTTCCCAAACTATCTAGAACAATATTACTACATCTATGGTGCCCAAAATACATTTTTTAACCAAAGAACACAAATTTATACTTGGACAAAAGAAAGGAAAGTGGATGCCCTAATTAATGTTATTATTAATATTGGAGAGCTTGATAACTATTATGTCATATTGAACTTGATATTTTGATATATTTTATAAGAAAATTTTCCATCCTTTCTCTTAAATCCACAAGACATTAATTCCTAAAGATATGGTGAATGTACAAAGAGTTCTCACTTCTCTACATGTTTATAGATCCTAAAGAAATATTTTTGTATAAAGCATTAATGAATGTGATTTCTTGGGTGCATGGAATCTCTATTATGTCAAATATGCATGTTTTCTCTTCCATTGCTTGAGAACTTTCATTGTAAATCTATATATCCATTTTTTTTTTAATTCAAAATGTTGGTCTTTTTAGATATTATAAGAACATGCATGTACAACTTTATAGGTTTCCAAAAAATTTAATATGTCTTCCATTAGAGTTGTCACACAAAAATTACAGGACAATAGCTACAAAAGAAAATATTTGTAACCATATGTCTCTTTGATCAATTGTATAAATTTTCATAGTATCAAGCAGTAGGGTATGATAGATTCTCTTTTATTTGAGATTTTCTCTTCACCACACTTTTTGGTGTTATTGGAATAGAGATTAGATCAATGTTGTAGCACTTTAAATCAATGAAAACTTATATTTATATTGGTTTTCTATGTGTTGATCATACATTTGTTGCATCACCTTGTTTGTTGTTTAATGGTTGCGTATGTATGGTTCCTTGTAACAACTAATAATATGGATTAGTGAGGCCATGTACATCTACTTAATGAAGAGGATTATTCTTTATTGAGCAATTATCATTTGCAAAAGGTTACATTTAAATATCAACCAAGGACGTATACTTTAAATGAAGCCACTATTGTATGTACACTGAAGAGATTCTAGAGTTCCTAAGTTGTTGCATCTAATAAAGAAATCATTAAACTGGAATGTAACTAACAGTGAACTAAAAAAAAATTGAGAAAATTAAAGAATTATGTTGTTATTGATACTACAAATTTATAACTGTGGGTGATTGTAAAATCAACTATAAGTTCTATAGTTAATGTCGATCAATGATTGAGCTACATGAACTACCAAATAATCTTTAATGAATCATTGAACGTAGAATATTAACAACTAATAACAGAGTGACATTGTACCTCAAGTGGACCCTTGTTTCGGGGTAGATGCACTCATTCACACAAATGGATTATCAATCAACAATCAATTTTCCATTTGAATAAAAATATATATAGAACAAGTCTTTTATTCAACTACTTTCTTGTGAAAGAAAAATATATAAAATGCTCAATAATTCACACTCCATAACTCTACAGTATGTACAGACTAACTAGTTATAATTAACTTGGACTTATCACTGCACATGTCACTCAGTCTTGTTAAACATGAAGAGGATTATTAGTTAGAAGGATACAACTCACATAAACAATGAAATCCCAACAAAACTTTCCTAGTTTCGAATGGAGAACTTGATCATAAAGGAATGCTATCTAAGATTCCTTGCTTCAATTGATTTATTAGAAACAAAGGTCTAATTCAGCTACCTAATCTCCTTGGACCTGGCCACATTAGATTCAAATGATTTTACATTTTTTATTACATACCTATGACTTCTCAATGATAAGTGTCCATTCCCTTTATTGTTTTCTATAGATAGTTTGGCTACGAGGACTCTAATGGCTACCTATCAACAATTAGCTCATTTTCTCTCTTTTTGTTGTATAGTAAGTTAGTCTTTCCCACCAAACACTCATTCATCAGTTGCCATATCATTTCACCATATTTTAATTAATAAACACACACACAAAATAAAAAATTAAAATAAAAATAAAAATAAAATAAAATAAAAATCATGTTTAATGCTTTAAATTGAACACAAGTTATATAAATTTTCATATAAATATCTACAAGTTTTGGCAAGTTATGGAAAATAACATAATAAAAGGTAGCATCTTAAGAACAAGTTAAAGGCCCATCAGTTGCACATAAATCTATTACCCAATAAGGCACAAATCTTGAATACTTAAATCTTTCACAAGAACATTTAAAATATCAAAAAATCAATCATAGGTAGTGTAGAAACTAGTTTTAGGATCAATATATGATATTCACAATTCAATAGCAAAAATTAGGAAATTTTTTTGTTAAGTAAAACCTAATTATTATACCTTTTATAAAGTCATGTTTGGTATATTGAATATTTTTTCAATTTCTATGAAATTATAAGTGAAAGTATCTCAAGGAATCATAACAATGTACTTATTTATGAATAAGAGTGCAAAATATTTGTCAACTATAAAGAGGTCATTGCGGCCAGACACTCTTAATCTAGTGACAGTTATAGGGGTGACAGTGTGCAATTTGAGTATAATTGATGCTTCTTATTTTGGCCATACATTTTTTTAGTTGAATTCCTAATAAATAATACCTCTAGGAACACCATCTTGAGTTTAAGTTGAGATCAAAGAGTAGGAGAGCTTACCCATTGTCATATTTAGCCTCTAATCAACATGAGTTTGTTGACGAGCCTTTATTTATATGCTTACCCATTGTCATAGTTAGCCTCTAGTCAACATGAGTTTGTTGATGAGCCTTTATTTATATTATTGAAGACACCCAAGGCCTCAAAGATGGAGAAAATATAAAATATTTGGAAGAGTGGTTTTGGAACCTAATAGTGCAATGTCAATAACCACAACATATTTGGAGAGCTCACGATTTTGTATGAAAAATAAGGTTACTATAAGCATGAATGGTAATGAACGAGCACTTGTAACAATTTTAGATTCCATGCAACACAATCTAAGTGCAATATAATTTTCTAAAAGATAGCACAAGGTATCACAAGAAATCAAAAGTGATGTCATGTTTATATGTGTCAAGCAATCGTAACTTGCTAATTGTGGTGACTATACCAAACAATATGAATTCATCAATAATGTTTAATGTGTAATAGTGAATATATACAGAAGTTGATTATCCATGTGGTGACATCATTTGGTGACATGTGTGGTACATAGATGTTATAATATGATTGCAGTATAGTTAGATGGATCTTGGTATTCCATCTATGAGTTACTCAATATATGTCTATATGTATCATCTTTTGTGACGGTGCTAAGTTTGGATGGTTGTACAATATAAATAGGTTAGAATTGGATTGAACATTACTAGTCTAATTCATTAGAGAAATTAAAAGAAGTATTTTGTAGATGGGGACTTTGTATCTAAAACCCTTATATTGAATCCTAGATTATAAATATTACAATTGTGAGCATATTTTTGTGGTGGGTTTTCTCCTACAAGGATTTCCCATCTAAGTCTCTGTCTTCTATAATCTTGTGTATGCATATTATTCCCTTTACTTTTTTTAATATATATATATATATATATATATATATATATATATATATATATATATATGCATAATCTTAAGTTTCTTTAATATTATATTATCAATCACTTAAAATAGGGATATAAATTCTAACCTTTGGTATTAGAGTGTAGATAGTTGTTTGGGAAGTTACTACATTCTAGGGATTCTAAACCCTAATGTGTTTAGTGCTAAACCTTATAATCGTTTGTTTGTTGCACTTTGTGTATAAGTGGTCACAAGGCCTTTTTAAAATATTTTGTGGGATGATATAATAGTATTTGTACACACATAAAATTGGCTATGAGCAATTAAATAAATCTTTTATATTTATTTAATAACTATACTTCTATTAAATAGTTAATTTCAAAAGATTAATTTATTTAATTCATTTCATATTCATCTATTAATTAATTTAATTTAAACATTTTATTAATTAATTCATTTATCATTTCTTCTAATCAATTAATTAAATATCTTATATTTAATTATGATGGTATGATGAATGAATAAGTATCTGGTAGAATACTGAGGGGGGGGGGGGGGTGAATCAGTTTATTGAAAAACTGATACAAAGTTCCCAAACTCAAAATCAGTCAAACAAAGTAAACATATCTTAGTCAAGATCAATATTCATAAGAATACTTGACATCAACCAGCTTAACTGTTATGACAACTTTAACAGTAAACAACTTCAATCTTGTAAACATTAACAATGCTTAATCATAACTCAACATATTCATCTCTCAATGCTTCTACATAACATGCCCTATCGTAAATTAACCACATCAACAAATAAGATCACAACCACAAAAGCATTCACCACTTGACACAAATGTTTATACGTCAAAAACCCAAATAGGTAAAAACCATAGTGAGATGAGACTCACAAGGATAGCTATCTGAACTCTTCTGAAGTTCACCCTGTTAGGAGCCAAGCTTGTTAAAGCTTTACAATAAGTCCTGTTAAGAACTAATTCCAGTTCGGAATCACCTATGCCTGATTAAAAGCACAATACCCTGTTAGGAGTAACCTCGCTGGAGGATTTAAGAATCCAAGCTAATGGACCACCTTGTTAGAGGATTTAATGAGTAATTAAGCTTGTTAGAGCTTACCCGATTAAGGGATTTAACTTTTGTTGTAATTGTTAGAAAACAACAGGTTTTCTTGATCTGTCTGAGTAGCACTACATTTACTTGATCAAATCCTTCTAAGCTTCAATTTGCCTTCACTCAAAGTGCAGATCCATTCACCAGTTAGGCAACTACACACTCAATGGGTTTTCATCAATCTTGCCAACACCCTTTACAAACAACTTCATCGACCTTAAATAGAAAATCAATTAGGTCGGTAACACGGCAAAAACCTAATTCTCATCATCGAGATTACAAACAAGTCGGTACAATCTTGACCGTTAGAAATCATGACAATCTCTTCACATTCTTGAAGAAAATTCCAACCGCTTCATGATCACCACTTCTTCGGACTTGTAACTCATCAAGCAATGTGCATTAGATGCAATCCACTTTTCTCCTTCCCTAGACAAAAACAAACACGCCAAAACAATTATCCCCATTCAATGATCACATGTGTCTCCATCATTACCGCTTGTCAAATAATAAACCATCAAACTTGATCGGTTAGGGTTTAACAACTGATAGGGTTTACCAGTTATATTAAATAGAAATGTTTAACCATTTACACCGGTTCATCTCACAAACTTAACATACCGGTTTGCAACATCTTCCACAAAGCTCTCCTTACCGGTTACTAGCCAATATCAAAAACAACAATATCAGCAATAACATGAATACCATTATTGGTTCAATTGACATCAATGACAACATATCATTAATGCAATCTTTATGAAAAATACCAACAAACTCAAAATGCTAACAAATTATACTTCTATCCACTCTCCCATAGTCTCATCAATTAAATAATTTCTTAATTATTTAATCTTCCTTTCCAACTCACCCTCATCTCCACATCACTTCTTCTTTGCCAACTTATCAATCATGTGGCTAAGATATTAATATTTTTAATATTAATATGCATCATTATCTTCAACTTCCAAATTTATTCCTCAAATAATGTGTATGTACACACATTCCTCAACCTCTTTATATTCTCTCCAACATTCCTACATCTTTGGAGGAAGTTGAGTTCACTTGTCCTCTTATCCCTAAATATTCTCCAGCTATCCTACATTCTCTCAAGTCTTATTCTCAGTCAAGGTGAGATGAATGACACTTGGCTTCTCCTTCCACATTTTCCTCCATCATGTAGGTGTAGGAGGAACATCTTTCACCTTTCTCTCTCACATCTTAACCTCTTGCTCATAGCCATCCAAATTGCAATATTTAATAAAGACCATTGATCTCTGCCACCTAAGCGTATGCACTCAAAAATATTTAAAGAGAGGTCTCCTAAGCCATTTTTTAAACTAATAGCTAATCGTATAGTCAATTAGGAGTCTTTATCTTTGCATCTGTGAGTTTATTTGCTTAGCATTTTTAGAGTTATTTTTGAGCAATTTAGCATAAATCATTATCATAGTTTAGCTTTTCATTTCATATCAACTACCAGTTCATTCCACACTTGCCATCTTGGAAGCTACCAATGCTTGTCTGAGAGAAAAATCATCTACAACCAAGAGGAATGGGGTTAGGACACAATGAGACATAAATCATGAAGGTATAATCTTTTATTTGATTTTTCATTTCATTTTATTTCATTGGTTGAAGCTTGAGTTATATTGATTACCTTGTGGAGTGCAACCTCTATAGGTTGGGGACCTTTTGTATTTACAGAGTGTAGAGTGTCGTATGTATGGCCACATGACCGAAAGCCCTTAATAAAAACCCTTTTGTATTAGTTGTCAAAATTCTTCTAATTGTTGGCACAGTAGGTCAGATCTCTGAAGTGGCTCACACACATACAATTTTTAGTAGAGATATGCAATTTTCCATGAGGAATTTTTCATGGAAACTGGTGCTTGGTTGCCCCGAAGAAGTGAGTGCTGAGGGTGGAGCCAATGGGGTCAAGCACCTAAATATTCGCTTTGAATAACGTAGCCTCGAGGGAAACCCCATGTGAGATTCAACAATTATTATCTTGACCTAACATAAGATTTGTGCCTGCTTGTGCACTTTGCTTTCTAAACATTGTGTCTTTTATGTTTGCAAAATGTTCTCAAAATGGTCAAAAACTTGGAAAATCATCAGTGTGAAATGAGTAAAAAATCTGAGAACTTGCTAGAAAACTAAAATTTTCATTTGACACAGTAAGAATCATGCTTTTGTAATGCATAACAGTGCTTTTGCAACTCAGAACAACGCTTTTGTATTTTAAAACAACGCTTTTGATCAACAGTGCAGCGCTTTTGACCTTTAGGATCACGCATTTGCTCAACAAAGACAACGCTTTTACAACTGAAACAACGCTTTTGCATCTTAGGTTCTCGCTTTAAATGTGCAGTACAATGCTTTTGTTTAATAGAGCAACACATTTGTTGCACAATACAATGCTTTTGTTTAATAGAGCAACACATTTGTTGCGCAGAACAACGCTTTTGATCAATAGGTTAGCACATTTTTTTTCTTGCATCTACAATAGTGAGCATTTCCACATATCAGACCAAAATTTCAACATCATTTTCAGATACCCTTATTCAAGGAGGTTTGTTTTCAATTGTCACAGGTCTTCAAACTAGTCAAACAATTAAGCTATCAATCAAATAGGCTATTTTCCAAAGGTTTTTATTAGCATAAACATCCAACAAGTTATTGATTCAACCATCTCAAGTGCAAATCAATATCATTATCAGTTTCTTATCAGGATATATCAAATCCTTTATTATGAAACTTGATCATATCAATCTTTGTTCATTATATTGGATATATCGTTCCTCTTTGGACCTAGGTTTTTATCAAAATCAAGATTGCACTCACATTGGAATCAAACAACTTGTACATCATTAGATGCTTATATGACTTTTAGATATCACCTCAAGAAATGAAAACCAAGTTGGAAGGCTATTTTGAAGAAGAGGAAATTCATATACATCAATCGCAAGATCTTGTTAAAATATAAAACATTCCTACACTGTTTTCATTACTATTTACGTGGTTACAGAACGAAGTTTGACGAAGAAATTTTGCAAGCACATGTTTTCCAATAAAAAGACACCTTATCACAATGTACTAATAACAGTGGTAAAATCAACAAAGCATATCTTCCTAAACCAGTACCTATTGAGTTGTATTTTAGAAAATAAAAAACTTGGGAAGTTTTCAAATCAATCACATGCCAGTTTGGACTAGAGCTCAACACGAGCAGTTGAGAAGACAAAAACAAATGGACGATGACGAATCAATATTTCAAACATTTGGGTACATAGATGTTGATGACAAAGTAGTCAATAACACCATTAGAGGCCTTGACCAAGATTCTAGATTTGACAAACTAATGAAAAACCAAAAGTAAAAGTACATCCTAATGTTAGAAAATTCGGGAGCTAAATTGCCACAAGATTTTAACATGGAAAGTTTGAAACAAGATGCGGGAACAAGTAATAATCAAAACACTGATGATCCCAATATTGATGATGTAAATTGAGTAAATCATGAGGAAACAAGAGGATATAGAACAAGAAGAGATCATGGTGATGCAAGGAACCAAGATGAAGCAAGAAGAGAGCGTATTGACAGAAGAACTTATGAGGATGCAAGGAGAATCTGTATTGATAATCCTTTATTAACTCTCACTCAAAAAATGCAAACCTTGCAACAACAAATACAGGATATGCAGAATGGAACAAGTTCCTAGAAATATTCATTGGAGGATATTTGTCCATATTCTTTTGACAAAAAATTAAACATGATACCATTCCCACAACATTGTGAAATCCCTAAATACGATAAATATGATGGGAAATATGATCCTCAAGATCACATTAGGGAATTTTTCACCATGAGTATGGAGTTTTCACACAACGAAACTTACCTAATGCCTCTTTTCCCTAGAAGCTTAAGCGGACAATCAATGGAATGGTTTTCAAGATTACCATTTGGGATTAAATCTTTTGAAGAACTTGTGAATAGATTTATCTCACAGTACTCCTACAACATATGAAATGAGATAACAATGCTAGATCTATACAATATCAAGCAAACGAATGGTGAACCTTTCATGGCCTTTTTACAGCGATGGAGACGAATGTTTAATAGATATCATAGAGACGTACCAGATCAAGAGAAAAGGGACATATTCAATGACAACCTTACCAGTAAAATGAGTTATCGTCTCAAAATGCAATGTCCTCCTTCTTTTGCTAAAATGATTGAAAATGGTCTAAAGATAGAGGATGCAATAGTAAAGAAGGGAGAGTTAAAACTCTACAACAGTTTCTACAACAACAACAATAATGGTAACAATAATAATGACAAACCGAAATTATGGTCAAAGAATAGGAATGTTACCAATGGAGAAAATGATGATCAAAATGCTACCAAACAACAACCAATCTTTAACTTATCAAGTTAAGTGCCAAACAACAACAATCAAGAGAACAGTAAACCCAAGTCTTTCTTTTCCAATCCCTGCAGGAAATTCACAAACATTGGTGAACCATTAGAATCATCTTTGAAGACTCTTCTTGCGAATAAATTGATTACCTTACCAGAAGCAAGAAATTATGAGCCGCAATTCAAACTGAGTTGGTGAAATGACAATCATCGAAACAAAGGACACCAAACCAATGATTGTCAAAGATTGAAGCACCTTATTCAAGATTTAATCAATAATAGAACTATCATAGTGGATGGTCATAAAATGAATGAATCACATCTAGCATTCAAAACTCCACTCCCAAATTATGAAAAAGGTGAAAAATCTAACCCAAAAGATGACAAGGGCAAAGCTAAGGTAAACTATAGTTACACATATGATGATGTGGTCAATGCCATCATTGTTAAAGATAAAACCCCTTCAGAACCAATCAACGTCATTACAAGAAGCAAAGCGAAGGTTACATTTCTTGGGTATAAAAAATGAATCAACATCCACTTCACGACAATACAATTTAGTGGAACAATTACAAAAGATACCCACTCAAATATCAATTTTGGAACTCCCAAAAGTTTCACCTATGTATAAGGAAATATTGGAAAAAGCTCTAGCAGAAACAACGGTCTCAAAAGACCTGGATGTGGATCAATTCCAAAATATGGTGGGACACCTCATAACCCCACATTGCTTATCCTTTTTAAAAAATGATGATGCATCCTTGCAACACCCTGACAATCCTCCCCTACATATTGAAGTCACCATTCATACAACCCGTGTCAAACATGTTCTCATAGATGGTGGAGTTGGCTTGAACATTTGTGCATTGAGTTTAATAAAGGCTTTGGGATATTCAAAAAATGCAGTGGATCCAAAGAAGAAAATAACTATCAAGGCCTACGATGAGGAAGAGCGTTCTTCTAAAGGGACTGTGGTGTTGCCAATCAAAATAGGACCCGTGGAAAGAGATACATTATACCAGGTTCTACATTTGAATGTGTCTTATAACATTCATCTGGGAAGACCATGGATTCATGACATGCAAGTAGTTCCTTCTACATACCATCAGTGTGTTAAGTTTCCTTATAATGGACAAGAAATTACCATATCAGTAGATTCCAGTCAATATTGCAATAATCTGAAACCAACACTGTTGGATACAATTGTTTAATTGTGTATTGTCTTTGATGTTACACAAATGTCATATCAGTCTACCGAGCTCAGAATGTTCGGCAAGGCAGTTAGACAGAGTCTACCGAGCTCAAAATGTTCGGCAAGGCAGTTAGACAGAGTCTACCGAGTTCAGACGGTAAGAGAAGCAAGTTACAGAGTCTACCTAGCACTCCAGAATGCTATACCGAGTTCGCAGTCTTTACCGAGTTCAGTCGGTCTTCGAAGAATATGTGAAGGAAAGTCAGTCTTTACCGAGTTCGCAGTACTTACCGAGTTCAGTCGGTTACCGAAGAATCAGCAGTGTTCACCGAGCATCAGTGAAATGTTTATGCAGCCGACCGAAGCAATATTTATTAATTGAAACTTGTATATGTAGCCGACCTATGTAATATTTATTGTAACTTGTAATTGGGCCGACTTGGTAACCTGAATGGTATATATGAGAGATCAAGTTGCGATTTCGAAGTGTGAGGAAGTGTGAGAAGTATGGAAATGTGAAGGAGCAAAAATGTGCGAATTATGATGAAGGATTAGTGATATCCTTGAGGTGCAGAAAAGATATATGTGATCAGTAAGGATCTATTGGCGCAGAATAGAGATCTGTATCAGCAAGATAAGTTGTATTTAATTCAGATCACTTCATTGTTGCTTTCTAACCATTGTAGCAGTGATACCGAAATCTCTTAACAGAGTTGGTCTAACAACCATTTTTGTAAATCCTCTGACAAGGTGACAATTCGGTTGAATTGTTCTTAAGACCTTTCACAAGGCCACTCCTAGCAGGGTGATTAAATCCTCTAACAGGGTCACACCTAACAGTGTGTTTTGTAACCTTTAACAGGGTTGGCTCCTAACAGGGCTCACTTCAGAAGAGTGAAAATCAGTAACTAGTTACATTGGTGGTTTTCCCAAAATTGGGTTTCCACGTTATATCTGGTGTTACTTGTGTTCATGTTATTTGTTTTATGCATGTTAATGTTTAAAGAACAATGATAAGTTAATTTACCGAGTTTCAGCAGTTTATAGTTAAGACATCTAAGGGACTTGTGGATTTATTTTTGTGGTAACTGATTCACCCCTCCCCTCTCAGTTACTCCATCCATATTTCCAACAAACACAAGATTCAAGAGTTCCATATAATAGAGAAGTAGTCTATCCCACTAAGGAAACTCAAGAAAAATTATGGGAAACCTTTGAGAAAAAACTCAAATTAAATTATGAAGGAATGGGGAAGTATTATTTTCATAACTTACCACTTTCACCTAAATCATATGGAAAACCTACAAATGTTCAACCACAGATCTCACGGAAATCAGTTGAAATGTTTGATGGAGCATTTCTTAGAGTCAGGACACTTTAAGAGGAAACTAAAGACAAGAACATTCTTAGCTGGTTGTACAAAGGTGAAAATGAAACTATAGCAACAGTTGTAGAAGTCCATATTACCATAGAGAAATATGGCAATGGTTACAAAATCCTACAAAGGATGGGATATGAAGGAAAAGGACCAATTCACAAGCGTCAGGAAGGTATTTGAGAACCCATTTGTCCTCACACAAAATCTAAGGAAGATAAATCAGTACTTGGGTATTCTATATCAAACCAAAAGTAGCACACTTATCAACACCCAAAGTGGAAAAAGAAAGCAATCCCTAAAGAAGAACCATGGCAAGAAAGGCTACATCAAGTAGCAAAAATAGTAGCCAACAAACAGAAACAAGAAGAATATGAGAGACAACAGGAAGAGCTTGCTATAGAAAGAGAAGAAGAATATTGCAAATAAGTCCAAGGCATACAAGCAAGCACGAAACCTGATCAAGATATTCTAGAAACAGTGAAAAGATGGCCAAAATCATAGAACTATTCTCACCATATAACATTCATGTCAGGTATAGTGGTGTGATTCTAGACAATGATTTAGAAATATATTCAAATGAATATGAATGGGGTCCAAATCCATTATCCAATGTATCAAGTGAAGAAAATGATGAGGAACAAATTGTTGGTACAAGTGAAGACACTTTTCATAAGACAGAGAATAGAGTTGGAAAGAAGGCAAGAAGAAATCAGGATTCGGAGAAAAGAAGCATATGAAAGGAAACAAAGAAAAGAGAATGAGAAGGTTCAAGCAATGACAACACATGAAACACAACCGATTACTCATCAATCATTAGAAGATTAACAAAATATCAAATCTATATGAAGCATTGAGCAAGAGACACCAAGGTATGGAAGAACTATCGAAGAACTAATAGAAATTCAAGCAGGAATGACTATTAGTCCAAAAGAAGTTGAGTTCAATAGAAGACAGAAGTTAACAATGAAAGTAGAATCATCTATGCCATGTGCACAAGTACGTCAACTTCAAGCCACAAATGAATCTGATGAAATTGACCCAGAGGGAACCTGTAGTATCAAATATGTATGTGTTGATATAATCCATTCACTTGAGGGACAAACATCAGATGATGAGTCACTTGAGAGCAAATCGCAAAATACCAATCGTGACTTTGTTAGAGATAATTGGAGACCACTTGGGAGAGATTATCCTCAAGAGAGTTCTATCTATGAAATAACCCATTCTACACCAAAATATGACTATTACGTCATGAACCTTGAAATACCCAACTGTTGGCATTTTGGATATGTTGATATGGTTTTGTCATTGATGTCAACACCTATCATCACTTGTCAACACTTATTAGCACTTGGAGATTTTGGTTATGTTCACCGGCAAGCCAGAGACTTATGCAATGTCACCGGTATTTGGTTCACCAGTAGATTATATTGTTCATCGGTACTTGGAATGAGTTGGAGACTACTTGGTTATGTCGAAGACATTATTCGATCACTTGGTTTTGGCGATTTGGTTAATTGTTTATCTGGGTTTGCATATTTGTTGTTACTGGCAAATAGGTCCAGGATAAGCACCGATAGACATATTTATTCCAGATCAGCATGGCATGTTATTGAGATGATTTATTATTGTAAATGCATTGAGCCGACATCATGCATCGGATATTGATTTACTTGTAATTAATTTTATTGTAATGTCTTTTAGTGAGCCGACCTATTCAATTGGTCTTAGGTTATGGTATAAATGTAAGATCTCATTTGTGAGATTAGAATGTGAATGCGAAAAGGATTGCAATAAGGTATATGCAAAAATAAGCAGAGCTATACATGCAGACATCATTTGAAGGTTGAAGGAAGGATCTTGTGGAGGCAATCAGAACTAAACCGGTACTGAATCCAGCATATGAAGATGCTATTTTATGCAGTACATTATCATTGGATTTAACCATCCAATCATAGTCAGTGTGACTCTCATTTTATAATTGAGTAGTGAGCTCTAGGTAGTTGGCCTTTCTGCATGTGCAGAATCCATATTGTAAACACATACTATCTGTAGTAGTATCATTTGATTGTGGGTAAGGCTTCCCACCGTGGTTTTTCCCCTTACAAGGTTTCCATGTACAAACATTTGTGTTATGTGTTGTGGATGTTATTGATTTTCTATTTCATGCATTAATCTTTACCAGTATTGCAATTAACTGTTAAGACTGTCTACCGGCATAAAGTGTGGTTTACCAATATTAAGCATTAAGTTTTGGTTAAGTTAATTTTGGTTGAATTTATTGGACAAGTGATTCACCCCCCCCCCCTCAGTTGTCTCTAGGACCTAACAATTGGTATCAGAGCATAGTCCTCTTTTTGTAGAAGTTTAACAACTTGAGGAGATCCAATGTCTTCTAACTATTTCAGGAAGGACAATCTGAAACTTGATGGAACTAACTACGGCATATGGAAGATCAGGATGGAGACACATTTGAATTGCATTGGAAAGGACATATGGGATGTTACAAAGAATTGTTGGCATATGTGCAGAACTTGATGACATGATGATATTGTATGTTGTCATTGATGTCAATATATTGAAGTAAGCAAACTGGCAAGAGAACCGGTATGATATTGTGAACCGGTATATGTGAGAATCGGTATGATAATGTGAACTGGTATATGTGAAAAAGTGAAGTGGTATGTTGGAATGAGAACCGGTATATGGGAAGTTTTGTATCGGGGTTTCATTTGGCATGACTATCGATTGGTAGTCTCAACTTCAAGGTTTCCGGTTGATGCATTCCAAGCCTGTGTGATTCAACCGATGACATCTTGTGATGAGTTAGCATTGTAATGAAGACCAAATAGTGTTTCCACATCATCCTTGTGCGTGTGAAGGATTTCCTTGAGGATCTTGCATGGAGATTGATCCTATCTACCTTGGTAATGTGCGAAGTCTCTGTAAACAGTGGAGAGTGTGTGATGGGTTATCAACTTCCTGAAGCGGCAAAGAATAAATGATGGAGAACATCTTGAGATATGTTCAAGACTGTTGTATTCAATGCAGTATGATTAATGGTCAGGATTGAACCGATTGAATTATTAAACATAAATCTTTAGGGTTTAGGGTTTATGCTATCGACCTATCTGTTTCCTATAAGGTCGATGATGTTTTTCATTTTGAGGTTGTTGGCAAATGCTATGTATGTATCCAAGTGAAGGGATACTTGATTCTTGCCAGATTGGAGAAGTGTATTGATACCTACAAAGTGTGATTGCAGAAGAAAAGGAGCTAAAGTGGATCTGCCTTGGCATTGAGTGTTGTTATCAAATTAGTGTATTACTTGTTGACTTCTAACCATTTTAGCAGTTGGAAAATCCCTTAATCGGGTAGCTTTAATAGGCTTTTGTGTAAATCCTTTAACAGGGTGACTCAATTCAATGAGTTCTTCAAATCCTCTTGCGAGGTAACCTTTAACAGGGTTCTAACCTTTAACCGGGTATTTAGCCATCCCTTAACCGGGTGATCCCTAGTAGGATTGGTTCCTAGTAGAACCTATTGTAAAAGTCTTTAACCGGACTAGGCTCCTAACATAGAGGACTTCAAAAGAGTTCAAAGAACAGCTTGTGGGTATTCATCCCCACTGTGGTTTTTCTCAATTGGGTTTCCACCTGAAAAATCAATGTGTCATGTGTGATGCTTTAATATTTTCTATCAAGTGGTAAAGCATGTTGAACCGGCAATCATTATATTTCTGATGATATATTACTTGTTTATGCATAAGGGTGAAGTGGAAATGAGATATTAGATTGTGTAGAGATCTAAGTGTTTACCAGTTTATGTATTTCACACTCTCACTGTGTTCTACCGATAGTGCCCAGATTTAGACCGGTGTTATTGTTTACCAGTTAAGTGCAGTCTTTGCAGTCAAACTGGTTCTAGGAAAGTTTTTGTCTATACTGATTCACCCCCCCCCCCTCTCAGTACCGGTTTGGTACTAACCGACTCATCATTATTCATCAAGAATGGCTATACTGCTCCTACTCAAGGTCAACCTATTCCACCCAACTTGGCTAAAGATCAAGAAAATGACTGCAAAGCAACAAAAGCACTTTTGAGCGCATTATCATATTAGCAAGTCATGGGATTGTTAGATAGATCTACTGCTAAAGCTATTTGGGACAAACTGGAAACATTGAATGAAGGAGATTCCACAGTCAAAATTGCAAAACTGGAATGCTTTCGGGTAGGTATGAAAGTCTGAAAATGGAAGAAGATGAAAGAATTTCTGCTTTTATGGAAAGAGTAAATGAAATTGTTTTGGGTATACAATATTGTAGAGGAACCTTAAGTGAAGATGAGATTGTCTCTAAAGTTTTAAGAGCTTTGCCACCGACATATAAAATGAAAGTTACTGCTATAAATGAATTGAGAACAATGCTTAATACATCAGTATCTAGAGACACTTTGGTTGGAAAACTTTCAGCTTTTGAGATTGAGGAATTTGGTCCTGTTACTACTATCAAGATAGATCTAGCTTTTAAGGCATCATCATCAACTACAACATCATCATCATCACATGATAAATCTGATTGGAAAACCTTCTAAAACTTGAAGAAAGCAGGAGAGAAAATGAAGAACTTGAAGCACTATTTGCAAGAAAAATACCTAAAGGTCCAATTGGAAGTAAGTATGAAAGTAAAGCACCCTTTAAATGTTTTAACTATAATAAGATTGGTCATATGGCTTCTAGATGTCCTGATAGACATGCAAGATTAAGAGAAGAAGCTAAAAGAACATATAAGCCTAACCCTGACTATCAGAAATACAAGTTTAAGAAGAATAGAGACAAATCTTGCTATTATGCTGATGGAGTTACTGATGATTCGGATGAGGATTTGACAGACAACGGATGGGCTTTTGTTGCTATAACAAAAGATCAACTGGCACCTACTGTTCAATCTGTAGAGCAAGCCCTGGCAGCTAAAGTTGAAGATAAGGATGAATGGATTATTTATTCAGGATGTTCACATCATATGATTGGAGATAAGAGTAAATTCTTAACCTTTCAGGATTACAATGGAGGTCTAGTGAGATTTGGAGATGATAAAGCTTGTTTGATCAAAGGAAAAGGCACTATATCTTTTGATGGTAAGCACAATATTGATAACGTTTACTATGTTGACGGTTTGAAGCATAATATTTTGAGTGTTGGTCAATTAGTTGAAAAAGGATTTCAGTTACAATTCAAGAATGGTAAATGCAAAATCTTAAACAGAACTGGTTTGGAAATTGCAACCGGTAATCAGACTAAAGGTAATATCTTTCTGTAGACACCCAAAATTGTCATTATTGGTTTAGTGGTTGAATTCATTTAGCCTTTCAATATTGTCATTATTGTTATCCATTTTCACCATAAACATTTTGGCACGCCCGGTGGGACTCTTGTCCCTTTGTCACTTTATTCGGTCAATCCATTCTAGCCTTTCTTTCTTATCGAGAGATTGTCTGCAATCTTTTCAGACATTTTCATCCAATCTCTCGAGGGGGCATGTTATTCCCATACTGGGGCAACTCTATATCAGTTCATCTTATCTTCTTTGAAACAACGCGACAAGCCGCATTGTCTCAAAGAGGGGCAAAATGTAGACACCCAAAATTGTCCAGTCTAATTAAATAAATATTTTATTTATTTAATTATCTAAGCCTAATTCTTCTATTAATTAAATAAATCTTTATTTATTTAATTAATTCATTTATCCTCTTCTAGCCTTATTTTTCATTTAAATAAATACATTTATTTATTTAAATTATCCTTTTCCTAAATTAAATAAATATTTTTATTTATTTAATTATCCCACTTCCTCTATTAATTAAATAAATCTTTATTTATTTAATTAATTCATTAACCTTTTCTACACATGACACATGTCATTCATCTCTTAATTCATACACTACCTACCTCTTTCATTATTTTGGTATTTCTTTTACCTACCCTCTAATCCTAGCTGACCTCCTTTTTACACCTCTCAATCTTAACCCTCCATTTCATATTGTGTCTTCTATTTAAGAAGATGCTTTCTTCATTGTCAAACCCTAACTACTTGATCAATTGACTATACTACGATCCTACTTGCAACCACATTCCGTTCTTTGTTGAGCTCTTGTGCATATTAAAATCTGAGAGCAAATATATCAAGCAAGATCAATGGAGATAGGAAGAATGGAGATCAAAACCCTATTGGACATGTGATGGTATAATCTTTGTGATTTCATGTGATTTGCATTGTCTTAGGTAATCTTCATATGTTATGGTGGATCTTTGTTGATTGTTAGGCTAGGGTTTAGTGGTTGAATTCATTTAGCCTTTCAATATTGTCATTATTGTTATCCATTTTCACCATAAACATTTTGGCACGCCCGGTGGGACTCTTGTCCCTTTGCATTTAACATTTTTGTTGCAGATTTTGCATTTGTGATGTTGCAGATCGGACATTTTTCGACAGCATTTTAGGTATTTCCGCGTCTGCGAGCATTCGGATCGCGTCTTTGAGTTTCAGAAGCGTCTGCGAGATCAGGAATCGCGTCTGTGTTTTTGTCAAAATTTATTTTGCAGGTTTCCGGAAGCTGCGTCTGTGTTTTATAACCGCGTCTGAGAAGTCTCTACCCGCGTCTGCATTTGGAAAAAGCATCTGTGTTATCTGAGCGCGTCTGTGCATCACAGAACCGCGTCTGTGTCATACAGACGCGTCTGTGTCTGGTATAGCAGCGTCTGTGTTTACTGTTTTGAAAATTTTCAATTTTTCTTTTATCCGGGTTTTCAGATTTCACGCTTAGGGTTTCAGATCTGGTTTATTTTTGCACTAATCCTTGCAGATCCAGCTAATCAAGTTGTGCAGCTTGCTTTGGGGAGCAAAAACGTTTTTGTTGAAGGCCCCTTTTCACAAAGTCTTTTGGGTTTTTCTAAAATTTACCTAACTTGTGTGCTTGCAGGAAGGGGTTATCATTTGAAACAACCCAAACTACTAACAATTTTGTTGCAGGGCCTTGGCTAGGGTTTTTGTAATTTTGTTGTGTGCCTTGTTTTCATAGATTAGCAAACACTTCCATTGGTGCACTAAAATTGAATCATTGTCTTTTGTGTCTTGAGCAATAGGCTCTTTTTGTTTAATCTTTAGAGGGCCTGTCTTTCTGTGTGGTCATTAGGACTACTAGTGAGAAGAGAACGACCCAAGTGGTAGCGAGGAAAACCCACCTCATCCAAACCACTATAATCAAATGTATTCATGGTGAAAACTATGGATAACGTGTGCTGATTAGTTCATACCGACACTATGTCTCCCCATAAACCCGTTTGATCAAATTTATTTGATCATTTGTAGGGCATAACCCCTACCGGCTGGGAGCCTTCTGTATTTACAGAGCTGAAAGTGTCGCATATATGGCCACACGAGCGGATGCCCTTACTAGCACCATTTTGTTTTAGAGGCCCAAATCATTCTAGTTGTTGGGGCAGGAGGTCGGACCTCTGGTAGCGGCCCACACACATACGGTTCTTAGTAGAGATACAAAGTTCACCATGGGGAGTTTTCATGGGGATTGATGCTTGGCTGACCCGAGAAGTGAGTGCCGAGGGTGGAGCCAGTGAGGTCAAGCATCTAAGTATCTGCTCTGAATAGCGTAGCCTCGGGGGTAAAACCCCATGTGGGATCAACAACTATTGTCTTGGCCAGCCATAAGAATTGTGCTTGTCTTATGTTAAACATTCAAAACAATCAAGACCAAACAACAAAACATTGTGTCTTTTGTGTCTTCAAGTGTATGCAAAACAATTTTACATCAAACAACACACTTTTCTTGGAGTCATTTTGGAGTCTAAACACTAGCAAACATTGAGTCTTCATCAACATTGTGTCCTCTTGTCACGAAAAACAGTCAAACAGTCAGATTTGGTCACAACAAAACAATTTCACAGATTGGAAAAATTGCACGAAGTTTACAGAGACGCGTCTGTGTCTGTTTTAACCGCGTCTGGGTCATCTAAGCGCGTCTGTGAAGGGCAGAATAGAGTCTGTGTTTTTAGAAGCGTCTGTGTCGAACAGAGACACGTCTGTGTCTGGGAATCGCGTTTGTGTAGTATACAGTCGCGTCTGTGTCCAGAAGGCAAAAAACTTTACAGTCCAGAAAACATCAACAAAAAAAAAATCGCAGAAGCGCATCTGTGTCAGGAAACCGCGTCTGTGAAGGATACAGTCGCGTCTGTGTTCAAAATTACAAGAAAGAAAATTTCAGAGTCCAACAAACAAAAGAAATCAGTTTCGGAATACTTGAGCTTCCTAGGTTGTTTCTTCAGGTTTCATCTAGCAGTCAACCTGTCTCTGGGTCTCATACAGTCCATCATTGCTTCACATCTCATTTTACATTCATACTTGTCTAAACTTGAGTCAAAAGGTCACTTGCTTGTCCTCATCATACTTTGTCAACATACTACATACAACTACACTTTGCTAAGTGGTCCCTCATCAAGGTTTCTTACCTTTGGGTCTCATTTGGTCTTACTTAGGGTCAAGGTCAGCTTACCTCATCAAGAGAAACTATCCTCTCTTTGGAAGTCACACCTACTCTACTACTTACATACTTGGTCTTACACTTTGGACATTGCAAGTACACCTCAAGATTCATTTACACTCCATACAACTGTTGGTCTTCCATACTCTTTCCATTTTTCAACTAGTCTTACACATCTTGGTCAATCACCTAGTTCATGGTTGAAACCCGTCTTCAAAAATCTAGGAGAAAAGCTAAAGAAGCTCAAGAGTCCACAAACATGAGTTCTTATGAGTATGACAATGATTTATTTTTCAATCCTAAGCACACTACATTACCTGACATGGAGGTTTATAGAAACAATCCAAATGTTGAGAACATAGACACTACAAACAACAATGCTACACACAATGACAATGTGGACAACTTTTCAATACAATCAGCAAATATAGAAGAATCCATAATGAATCCTCATTTCAATAGATTGGTTGAAGAGATAATGAAGAGGGATAGACAATACTTCTTACACATGATGGCACAAAGTGGAGCTAAAATACCTCATGACTTTGACATGTCTCAACTTATGGAAAATTGACCCTCGCAACAAACTCAATCCAACATGGATCAAAGGAGACCCAATAGTGGGGGCAATAGAGGACCGAATATGATGCCGGAGTCACCATCAGTTTTGCTTCAAAAACCAGAAATCCCACATACACAAGCTCAAACATATGATACTTACCTTCAAAGACCATTATGGAAGCCTTATGCAGATAGATATGCTCAATCACATGCTCCAGCTATGGATCAATCAAAACAAGTGGATACTCAAAGGCATCCTCAAAATTTGGACATAAGGAAACCTCATGTCAAATTTGGGGGCAACACAATGGAAAATGAAATGCCTATAGAATATGGTATATATGCACAAAATAGATATGGGGTTCCTCAACATGAAGCTATACCAAGTGCTCCATATATGCCGCATCAATATAGACCTCCTCCATATGAACATGTCTATGATCAATATCATCCATACATGCAACAAGCTCCTCCTCAAATTGGTGTCCCAAACATGGGGTATGCTACAAGAAATAGATCTCCTCCCAAGAGCAATTTGGAGAAACAAATAAGAGATTTACAAAAGAAAATGGAGGACATGAGTGCACCAAAACCAACATACACTATGAGAGACATATGTCCTTATCCATTTGATAAGAGCATCCAAATGCCTCCATTTCCTACACACTTTGTGACACCAAAATTTGACAAGTATAGAGGAAAAGGAGACCCCAAGGCACACATACGACAATTTTTCACAGCCTGCATTGAGGTAGCGGCAGAAGAAACATATTTGATGAGGTTGTTCCCGCAGAGCTTAGGAGATCAAGCTATGGAATGGTTTTCTCAATTACCTCCCGGTATTAAGTCATGGGGCGACTTAGCAGAGGCATTCATTCAGCATTTCTCCTACAATATAGAAACAGATATCTCAGTCACTACTTTGTGCAACACCAAGCAAAAAGAGGGAGAATCTTTTGCATCATTTTTACAAAGATGGAGAAATCTAGCTAGCAGATGCTCTTGTGAAATTCCCCAAAAACAAATGGTAGAAATGTTCACTCAAAACGTTAACAAGGATATTGGCTATGATCTCAGAAAAGCTTGTTTGTCCACCTTCAAGGATGTTATTGAAAAGGGCTTAGCAACAGAAAAGGTCTTAATTGAACAAGGAGTCATCAAGCTATTCAAGGAAAACAAAGATGACTTTAAAGGAAAAGACAAGCCAAGATTTTGGAATAAAAACAAGAACACAGTCAACGATGGCGTTGTTGATGCCAATATAGTGAGACCCAAGTTCATCTTTTCAGGATCAAGTTCTACAAACAATCAAGTGAATACTCAAACAACTTCTAGATCACGAAGGAAGTACACCCCATTGGGAGAACCACTTGAATCAGTCTTCAAAAAGCTAGTGGCAAACAAAGTGATCACAGTTCCAGATTTCCCTCCATATGAACCAAAGGTCAAACCAAATTGGTGGAATGATGATGAGTATTGTGAGTTTCATAAGAGCAAGGGTCATAAGACAGGAAATTGCCATCGACTGAAGAATATCGTGCAAGATCTCATTGATAGAGGTGACATTGAGATTGAGGGACATTCGTCTAATCAAGAACATGAGATGTTTAAGGAACCATTCCCAAAGCATGACAAAGGAAAATCCCAAGTCACAGATGATCAGGCCAACTATACTAGAGCACCTTATAACTATGATTCAACTATCAATCATATCTCGATGGACAATCATATCTCTACAATTGCCATCAAGAACAAAAACCCTGAGAATCATCCTCAGCGACCCAAGATTGTTCTAAGAGGTGTTGGATCTTCTTCTGAACCTACCTCTGAATGTCATGTTACAACCCGTCGAGGTAAAATCACGTTGCCAGGTGCCTCCACTAAGAACACCTCTTCTTCATCTACTAAACCTGAGTATGACCTTGTAGAGCAATTAGGAAAGACACCCGCGCTCATCTCCATCCTTGAGCTCTTACGCATATCCCCTGCTCATAAGGCTATTCTTGACAAAATCTTGAGAGACACCGCCGTTCCTACCAATCTGAACGTGGACCAGTTTCAAGCCATGGTGGGATATCTTTCCATTCCACATTCCCTTACATTCACAGAAGCCGATGATGCCTCCGTAAGTCAGCCACATAATGCACCATTACATATTGAAGCCTTCATACACAAGCATCGAATAAAGTGAGTCCTGATAGATGGAGGAGCTGGTCTAAACATTTGTACGTTGAGCACCATTAAACAATTGGGATATTCTGATAAAGCTGTGAATTCTACAAATCAAATCACCATCAAGGCCTATGATGATGAAGAGCGCTCGTCCAAAGGCACAGTCACCTTACCTCTAAGAATTGGGCCAGTTACAAAGGATGTGGTTTGTCAGGTCCTGGATCTGGATCTCACATACAACATATTGCTAGGATGTCCTTGGATTCATGAAATGAGGGCAGTCCCATCAACATATCATCAATGCATTAAGTTTCCTCATAATGGAGTCGAGGTAACAGTCAACGGTGATCCAGATCCGTTCATATATTGCAATAACTTGAGATCACACACTGAGACCATCATTCCTAGTAATCGTGAGGCTACTCCTTCTTCGGCATACATTGATCCTGAGTCATTGAAACCTTCGACCTCAAGATAAGGTGAACTTAAAGGCAAATTTCAAGACAGAGGCATGGGAGAATACACTCTAAATCAGACCATGTTTTTACGACAAGTCATGAGCTCTCCAAAAGAATTTGGAAGGCCACATCCTAACAAGCAAACATTCATCATGATGCTCAAATGGGATCCTACTACCTTTCAAAGATGGGGCGAATTGGAAGAGGAAGATTTATACAAAATGCTCTACAAAGACATTGAAGATGATACACATGATCAGATCAATATACCTTGTGAGAACTATGGCAAAGGCTTCAAGATTCTACAAAAATTCGGGTATGATGGAAAAAGCCCTCTTGGGTTACGCAAAGAAGGCGTCATGGAACCCCTACAACCTGAATTGACTGTAAGAAGGGAACGCTCAAAGGGACTTGGTTTTCTGACTTCCAAAATACACACTAAAAGGACAGAAGAGGCATCGCAAAGCAAAGTTGCCAAAGTTCAACAAGAAGATTACTATTCCACAAATTCCAACGAATGGGAATGGGGTTCAGACAAATCCTCCAGTGACTACGAACTCACCGAGACATTCAGAGAGCCAGATGAACCCACAGAAGAAGAGGAATTTTACAAAAAATTCAAAGTTGGTCAAGAAACAACTCATAGGGATTTCCCACAGTCTTCGTTTCAAGGTTTTAGGTCGAAATCACATAGGATGAGAACACCTGTCTCGGAAAACGCTACCAGTGATGACAATTTGGATTCGCTTGCGATCGAAACTGATGAGGAGAGTGCCATCGATGACCTCGACAATTGCCTTGACATACCCGAATATAACCATATCTTCACTCTTAGCCCTGCAAACTCTAAAAACATTAAAGGCCTTCCCCTTGTTCACCACCAACTCATTGACTGGGATTATGAAGGACCAGCACAATTTGACACATTTCAGAATGACGAAGCTATTATTGACTATCTTGGCATACGAGATGATCTTCCCCTTGGGGACCACAAAGCAGGATACAACATAGAACTCAACAACATGGCATATTTTGGTGAGGGTGTCGGACCTTCCAGTCGCAAAAATGTGAAAATAAGAACAAATCAAGAGTCTTATGGCGAAAACCACACTGTGGCGCTATCTGACTCCAAAAAAGTAAAAAGAAAGGATGTATCTGAGGGTGAAAACCTCTCTAAGGCACCCGAAGATGGAAGGCTCGACATTCTCCCATCATCATATGAGGAAAAATCATCCATGTTGGTAGAGGAGACTATCAAAACAAACATTGGTACAGAAGAGGTTCCACACAACATATTCCTGGCTCAATCATTAACAGAGTCCGAAAGATCAAAATTCATAAGCTTCTTCAAAGAACGACAAGTCAACTTTGCCTAGTCATACGCTGATATGCCTGGACTAGATCCGGATTTGGTAATGCATCATTTGACAGTCAAATCGGGGGCAAAGCCAGTGAAACAGAAATTGAGGAAAATGCATCCACAAGTGGCATTACTAGTCAAAGCAGAGCTGGAGAAATTATTGGATGTCGGATTCATACGCCCAATTGATTATCCCGAATGGATCTCCAATTTAGTACCTGTCAGTAAACCAGATCGCAGCATCAGAATATGTACAGATTTCAGAGACATCAACAAAGCTTGTCCAAAAGATGACTTCCCATTACCAAATATCGACTTGATTGTTGATCTCACAGCAGGTCATGAAATGCTATCATTAATGGATGGATTCTCTGGCTATAATCAGATAAGAATTGCACCTGAGGATCAACATAAAACATCATTCACTTGTCCGTGGGGAACTTTCTGTTGGAATGTCATGCCCTTTGGGCTGAAAAATGCAGGTGCTACATATCAAAGAGCCATGACCACTATCTTTCATGATCTCATGCACATAACCGTGGAAGATTATGTTGACGATCTCTTGGTCAAATCAATAGACAGAAATACACATTTGGACATACTTTCAGTTGCCTTTGATCGATTGGAAAAGTACAAGGTAAGATTAAACCCCAAGAAATGTGTCTTTGGAGTAACCTCTGGGAAGCTCCTAGGATTCATCGTGTCCAAAAGAGGAATTGAAGCGGATCCAGCAAAAGTCAAGGCTATCTTGGACATGCCGCCACCCAGAAATATCAGTCAACTTCGATCCTTACAAGGGAGACTCTAGTCTATACGAAGATTCATAGCACAACTTGCAGATAAGTGTAATCCTTTCCAGCATCTGCTACATAAAAACATCAAGTTCAAATGGGATGATAACTGTCAACAAGCTTTTCAGACACTCAAAGACTATCTTCTAAATCCACCAATTCTGATGCCACCAGTTCCAGATCAACCACTATTATTATACATATCAGCTACTCCAACAGCACTGGGGGCACTCCTAGCACAAAAAATTGCTGATGGCAAGGAAAAAGCAGTATACTATATCAGTCGCACATTGGTGGGATACGAGCTAAACTACACACCAATCGAGCGTGCATGTCTCGCTGTGGTCTTTGCTTCGCAGAAATTATGACATTATATGCTCACTCATAAAACTAAGTTGATTGCAAGAATTGATCCATTAAAATACCTTCTCAACAAAGCTACACTTACTGGGCGGCTGGCCAAATGGGTAATGATATTGAGTGAATTCGACATCGAGTATGTGGACAGAAAAGCAATAAAAGGACAAGCCATCGCAGATCAATTAGCAGATGCTCCCATGATAGATGATGCTCCTCTAAATTCAGAATTTCCAGATGAATCCACTCTAACAATATCACATGCAAAGCCATGGCAATTATACTTTGACGACTCATACACATAGCATGGGGCAGGAGCTGGTATTCTTTTTATAACTCCTCAAGGCGATTCTATACCAAAATCATACCGCTTATCATTTCCTTGCACCAACAATATAGCGGAATATGAGGCATTAACAACAGGATTACGAATTGCAGTTCAATGGAAGATCCAGGAACTTCGTGTTTTTGGAGACTCCCAACTTGTTATCCGTCAAGCAACTGATGATTACCAAACAAAAGATGAAAAATTACTGCCTTATAAACAAATGGTGGATAGTCTGAAACAGCACTTTACAAAGATAGACTTTGAGCAGATACCAAGAGAGCAGAATCGCGCCGCAGATGCCATGGCTACAATTGCTTCACTAATTGATTTACCTCAAAATGAGACCTGCTACGAGTTCTTGGTAGACAACCTGTTGGTTCCTTCATATGAGATCACTCCTACTGAGATGATATGCGTTGTTGGTCCTGAATCCTAGTTATATGGCTCCATCTTCACATACCTTCACGACAATACCCTACCTCCTGATCTATCAAACAACCAACGCCGCACTTTCATTCGCCAATCCTCTCGATATGTCATTCTAGCTGATATCCTATACCGACGAGGTCTAGATGGCACTCTTCTTAGATGTTTAGAAAGCGACGAAGCTCAGATTGCGTTACGTGAAGTGCATGAAGGGATATGTGGTCCACATGCTAGTGGTCCTACCTTGGCCAAGAAACTCATCAGGACTGGATATTATTGGCCCAATATGGAAAAAGACTCATATCAGTTTGTCAAGAAATGTAAGCAATGTCAAATTCATGGAGACCTCATACATGCACCAGCACAAGAACTACAACCACTTGCATCTCCTTGGCCCTTTTGTCAGTGGGGACTCGATCTCATAGGCAAGATTCACCCTCCTTCTTCTAATGGTCATAAATTCATTATCACAGCCACAGAGTATTTCACAAAATGGATTGAAGCCGTGCCTCTCACACAAGTCACTGGAAAACAAATTGCTACTTTCATCCTTAACTATATCATTTGCCGATATGGTATTCCTAAGTCCATTATTACTGATAACGGGCGTCCCTTCAAAAATCAAGATGTTCGTGAACTCTGTGAGCGCTTCCATATTTCCCATCGTTTCTCCACACCATATTACCCCCAAGGTAATGGCCAAGCTGAGGCGTCTAATAAAACAATTCTTAAAATCCTCAAAAAGACAGTCGACGACGCTGGCCGTAATTGGCATATCCAACTCAATCCCGCACTTTGGGCCTATCGCACAAGTGTCCGCACACCTACAGGAGCTACACCCTACTCACTTGTCTACGGCGTTGAAGCCATCTTGCCTATTGAGGTCGAGTTACCTTCTTTACGGGTCTCTTTGTGAAACATCATCAACGATGAAGATTACAGGGTCTCCCGCTTACAAGAATTAGAACTGTTGGATGAACGAAGACAAACTGCTTTTAATCATCTCAAGGCTTACCAACAGTGAATGAGTCGCAGCTACAATCACAAAGTCAAGCCTCGCACATTTGAGGTAGGTGACTTGGTTCTCAGAGAAAACCCCAAGAATCAGCAAGACAGAGAGAAGAAGGGCAAGTTTGAACCAAACTGGCTTGGTCCTTACATCGTCACAGCCGTATATGGATCTGGGGCATATCAGCTCTCTACTACAGAAGGTGAACCTTTGGAGGATCCTATCAACAGCATGCACCTTCGCAGGTTCTACACATAGCTCGTCGGAATATCCTAATTCAAAAATACCAAAAAAATCAAAAAATAAAAAAAATAAAAAAAATAAATTATAAAACAAAAAAAATCGTTACTTGGTGAAAACCTGGCAAACAGGCGCCTTGTGACACAAAAAAAAATTGAAAAATCAAAAAAAGTAAAGAGAAATAATTTCGTTCAACGGTGAAAACCACTTCGGTGGCGCTCTGGGCAAGTACCATGGTGAAAACTGGGTTCCCAGCGCCATGCGTAGAGACTTTGCTCCTCTCTCCTTCAGGATTCTCTTTCATCCTTCACTTTGCACACACTCACAACCTATTCACTCACAATAAGCTTACCTATTCCCATCATGGCTTGTTATTGATCTACCTGAGATTGGTTAGCCATTCATAATAACCTCCCTTTTCACTCCCTTTCCATCCATAATAAATCAGCTCCTATCTGTGACTAAGGCAATTCCTACGTCTAGTGATGGGTGTGGAACTAAGCACATCACATGTTTCGAGGAGTACAGTTTCTTCCAGCTTTCTTCAGTCTATTCGCGCACAATCCGCAATAAAGCAACATTTGCATCACAGATCCGCAATAAAGTTTCATCTTCTCCGCAATAAAGTATCAGTTTCATGGATTCAGTTAGTTTCAGATGAGACACAGTAGCAACAATGGGCCTCAACAAAATCAAATCTTTCAACAGACTCAGACAACATATGGTTCAGTGCTAATCTATCCTTTTTGTGAAAGTGAACATTGTGACCACAATCAAACATGACTTATACAAGTGACAAGAGACACTAAACTTGAGGACTACAGTGGATGTTGGTGTCGAGTCTTGGCTTTCTTTTGATTTTATCTTTTTGGTGACATGTGTTTTAGCTTTTCCTGGATGTCTCTGACTAGAGATTCTATCTCCAGGATGTCTTTGACTAGAAAGGCGAGGATGGGGTATCGTCACCTATTTTGTTTGTTGTCTGTGGATTGTCTTTTAGTAATGCTATGACTTGTCCAAGGATATGAGGACACTGTGAGTCTAGTATGAATTGGGGCATTCCTTGTTTGTGACTTTCTTATCTCCATGCAAATAGGTACAATGACTTTCTGGGTCGAACATATGCCTCGATTGTCATAACCTATTTTGCCATAATAAAGCTCAATGATGATAACGCACAAGAAGCTCTTTCACGTTCATATCTTCTGTCTTACATCCCCCTTTCTTGATTGACTTCCATTGTCCTTCTCGAGTCCGCGTAGCCCGCTATCACATGACTGAGTATAATGACACACCAAAAACACTTGCATTTCATATAGTTACACCTGCATCACCACATATAAGCATTTCATACATACATATACATATCACAACTGCATCACATCCTACATACAACACATGTTAGCACATCTTACATTTCCATCATGTAAATAATCATTTGCATTATCATATTCATCTGCATTACATACATTCACATTTGCATCATGCATCCCATATAAAACATAAAAGAACAAAAATATTGCATTGCATCATATAAGCATCCATATCATAAAACAAGCATCACATAAGAACATCTCATCACATAAGGTACACATGCATATAGCTGCCGCAAAAATGGTGAATCATCTCTCATATATAATCAAATGTGTCATGATACAATGATGTCAAAAGAATCATATGGCTACAAAATCACCCGTAGGTGTCTACAATACAAAAATGGTACATATACTGATACAAAGGGGAGCCCTCTATGGCTATGATGAACTCCCTCCCTCGGAGCCGCCTGGCCTTGACGGACGCTGAGCTATAGAAGGACCCACTCCAGGATCACCCTGCCTGTCTGGTGGTGGTGGAGGACCCATGACCCCACCACTAGATGCCTGCCTCCTCCGACTCCCTCCCGTAGCCGTCGCTGTCCGCGATGGTCTATGAAAACTCCTCGCCTGCTGATCCGCTGGCACTGCACCATAGTAGAGGTCCCTCCAGTAACCAATCTCCTCCACCATCATCATCATCATCCCCTCCAACCTCTCCCTCCAGCAGCTCTCCCGGATCTGTCAACCGTGGAAACGGATGCTCTGCCCAATACACAGAGTACTCTGCATCCATGCCTGCATCCTCAACCTCCGGCCACATATCCCAAGGTAGTGGCATCATCTCTGTCAGCTGTGTGACGGCTTGATCATACGATAACAATGGCCCGAACTGTGCCTGATCCCTGACCGTACGGGCATACATACCCGAGCCTCGTGGCATCCTCTGGATCCTGCCAAACTATCGGCCAATCCTGTCTACCAGCTGTCTCTCCAAAATGTAGGGCGTCCGCCTAATCAGATATCTGCTCCTGAATGTATATGGCAGCTCCACTGCATCATCCTCCCACTCCTCGCACCCCAGGTACGGCCTCCAGATGACCACATCGATGTCGTCTATCACACGCCTCCAGTGCTCTAACCTGCCAATCCGAGGCTGTGACGTGATCATATCATATAGGTGTACAAAGCTCCGTCCATGCCCTCTGCCCCTGAAGTGTATAGGTCGTGTGATCGGCAGATGCTCATATGCCCACACCTGTAGCAGTGTCACTCCGCAACCCAGTCCCACTGATCCATGATAGACGAACTGGTGAAGCTCATAATACAGATGTGCCAAGACACATGGACCCCATGCATACCTGGTGTGCTCAGTCACCAATGTCTCCAGTGCTCCTCCCCAGCCCACTGCCAACCCCCGTGTCGCCCTGTCCGGACACAGGAACCCACTGATGGCTCCTCCGATCACAGCTGGCAAAGCTAAACCTGTCGTGGTCATGGTATCCCATGCCACGTGCCCTACTCTCATCTCCAGCCCGAGATCCTGAAATACCCGTCTCAATGCCTCCCTGTCTCCATCTCGATCGTATGGGATCAGCTCTCCATCGATCGGTATGTGCAAAATCCTATATACATCCTCGAGGGTCACTGTCATCTCCCCCATCGGCAAGTGAAAAGTGCAAGTCTCGGAGTGCCATCTCTCTGCCAGTGCAGTCAGCAAACCCATGTTTGCCCGAAACTCAGGCACATACAGTACATGTCTGAGGCCCATCTCCTCAATCGCAGCTCTGTCCTCAAACGACAACTCTGGTTGCAGTCTCTGTGTAGACGGGAATCTCTCCCGTGACTCTAACATCGGCAGATACTCCTGCAGTCACACAATCAATCATGTCAGTTATCGTGGCATTCCCTGTTCATCACAAAATGCTACTCGCTATCTAAATGCATATGGTTATCTATTCTAGTGACACTCACTGTTCATCACAAAGTGTTGCTATCTATCCTAGTAGTGCTCCCTGTTCATCACAAAGTACTACGTGTGTGACACTCCCTGTTCATCACAAAGTGTTACTCACATTTAGCACTCCCTGTTCATCACAAAGTGCTGCTCACACTCTGGGTACTCCCTATTTATCACAAAGTACTCTATCTTGGTACTCCCTGTTCATCACAAAGTGCCTTGATCTATCCTAGTCTTCCTAGAGGACCTGTTTGAGTGTATCCTCTCAACAGCTTATCCAATCGACAGCGTATGTTCCTCACAGAACTGCCGATTTGACCCAGAAGACTGAAACCATACATTTTGAGACATAAACGCGCTTTAAACTCATAAACGCGCTTCTTGACTGCACAAACGCGCTTCTGCAACACAGACGCGCTTTCTGGACATAAACGTGCTTACATCATGCACAAACGCGACTTCGGAACCTAAACGCCCCTACAGGACACAAACGCGTCTGAAATGCACAGACGCTCCCGCATCAAGCACAAACGCGGTCCCAGACGTAAACGCGCTTGGAACTGACACAGACGCGCCTGGCGGACACAGACGCGCCTGGCACCGACACAGACGCGGTTCTACGTTTTTGCATTTTTTAAAGTCCTATTCCTAAGCGCATTTATTGCTAACCTACCATGCATTAATGACAAAATTGAAATGCGTCAAAGTACAAAGAGGTTTGGTGGTACTTACCGGCTCTCCTGCCTCTACTGGCCTCTGCAATCGGCGAACACGGTCGAATCTATGTACGAAGGCCATCGCTGCTGACTGTTGCTGCTCTTTTCTCGCTCTGCACTGTGATCTCGTAAGGGTGTAGATGACAATGAGGATGTCTTTTGCCCGTGGTCTATCTTATAGCCTACCCTAGCCCTCGCCTTCATTTCCCGAGTCAGTATTCTTCATCCCGTGACTTTGTCACTTTATTCGGTCAATCCATTCTAGCCTTTCTTTCTTATCGAGAGATTGTCTGCAATCTTTTCAGACATTTTCATCCAATCTCTCGAGGGGGCATATTATTCCCATACTGGGGCAACTCTGTATCAGTTCATCTTATCTTCTTTGAAACAACGCGACAAGCCGCATTGTCTCAAAGAGGGGCAAAATGTAGACACCCAAAATTGTCCAGTCTAATTAAATAAATCTTTATTTATTTAATTATCTAAGCCCAATTCTTCTATTAATTAAATAAATCTTTATTTATTTAATTAATTCATTTATCCTCTTCTAGCCTTATTTTTCATTTAAATAAATACATTTATTTATTTAAATTATCCTTTTCCTAAATTAAATAAATATTTTTATTTATTTAATTATCCCACTTCCTCTATTAATTAAATAAATCTTTATTTATTTAATTAATTCATTAACCTTTTCTACACATGACACATGTCATTCATCTCTTAATTCATACACTACCTACCTCTTTCATTATTTTGGTATTTCTTTTACCTACCCTCTAATCCTAGCTGACCTCCTTTTCACACCTCTCAATCTTAACCCTCCATTTCATATTGTGTCTTCTATTTAAGAAGATGCTTTCTTCATTGTCAAACCCTAACTACTTGATCAATTGACTGTACTACGATCCTACTTGCAACCACATTCCGTTCTTTGTTGAGCTCTTGTGCATATTAAAATCTGAGAGCAAATATATCAAGCAAGATCAATGGAGATAGGAAGAATGGAGATCAAAACCCTATTGGACATGTGATGGTATAATCTTTGTGATTTCATGTGATTTGCATTGTCTTAGGTAATCTTCATATGTTATGGTGGATCTTTGTTGATTGTTAGGCTAGGGTTTAGTGGTTGAATTCATTTAGCCTTTCAATATTGTCATTATTGTTATCCATTTTCACCATAAACACTTTCATTTCAACAATAATGAGAAAGAATGTTTGATTTCACATATTGATGAAAGTTAGGTAATCTTCATATGTTATGGTGGATCTTTGTTGATTGTTAGGCTAGGGTTTAGTGGTTGAATTCATTTAGCCTTTCAATATTGTCATTATTGTTATCCATTTTCACCATAAACACTTTCATTTCAACAATAATGAGAAAGAATGTTTGATTGCACATATTGATGAAAGTTGGTTATGGCATAAGTGACTTTGTCATGTAAATTTTGATTGCATTGTGAAAATCGGTACTACTAAGGTAGTTAGAGATTTACCTAATATTGTTAAACCTCACAATCTGGTATGTAAGGAATGTCAATTTGGAAAGCAAGTTAGAGCAACTTTCAAGAGTATTCCGGAGAAGTCTAACAATGTTCTTGATTTAATTCATACTGATTTATGTGGTCCAGCAAGAACTAGAAGTATACAAGGTGATAGATATTTTATGCTAATCATTGATGACTATTCTAGAATGTGTTGGGTTACTTTTCTCAGGGAAAAATCTAAAGCATTTGGTAAATTCAAACTATTCAAGGTGATGGTAGAAAATGAAACCGACAAGAAAATAAAATGTTTGAGATCAGATCAAGAAGGTGAGTTCACATCTAAGGAATTTAATACATTCTGTGAAGTGAATGGGATCAGAAGATAGTTATCAGCACCTCGGACACCCCAGCAAAATGGAGTTGTGGAAAGGAAAAATAGAACTATCTTGGATGTAGCCAGAAGTATGATATCAGAAGCAAATCTACTTCATATATACTGGAGAGAAGCAGTCAATATAGTTCTTTATACATTTAATAGAGTTCACATCAAAGGAGAAACCGGTAAGACCCCACATGAACTATGGTTTGGTAATACTCCTACTCTTAAAAATTTCAGAATATTTGGAAGTAAATGCTATATTAGAAGAGATGAGTATATTGGAAAATTTGATCCTAGAAGTGATGAAGGAATATTTCTTGGTTATTCATCTAAGAGCAAGGCATATAGATGTTTCAACAAGAGATTGCAGAAAATTGTTGAGAGTGCAAATGTGAATATTGATGAACAGTTTAGAGGAAATTCAAGGTACACAGACTCTGAACTGGCAATAGAGATAATCAGAAATGAACCTATTATGAATACACCGGTATAGAATGGTGATCCAGTTACACTGGCATCATCTGGAGATTCAACAGTCACTGAAGAACAACAGCAAGTAAAAACACCCCGGTATGTAAGTTTGAATCATTCTGAAGATCAGATAATTGGAAACAAATTTCAAGGAGTTGTGACTAGAGGAAGATTGGCAAATGAAGAGGTATGTCTTATTTCTCAAATTGAACCTACATCAATTAATGAGGCATGTGAAGATAAATTTTGGATTAAAGCTATGGAAGATGAATTGGAACAATTTGAAAGGAATAACACTTGGTCATTAGTTCCCTGGCCTAAAGACAAAAATGTAATTGGAACTAAATGGGTTTTCATAAATAAAATTAATGAAGATGGCATGGTAATCAGAAACAAAGCAAGATTAGTGTATAAGAGATATTCTCAGAAAGAAGGAATTGATTATAATGAAACCTTTGCACCGGTAGATAGAATTGAGGCAGTAAGACTTTTATTGGCTTTCGCAGCACACAAGAACTATAAAGTATATCAAATGGATGTTAAATGTGAATTTCTGAATGGAGATCTTGAAGAAGAAGTTTATATTGAACAACATGATGGATTTTCTTTGACAGATAAAAAAGACATGGTTTGCAAGTTAAGGAAAGATTTATATGGATTGAAACAAACTCCTAGAGCTTGGTACGCCAGATTGGACAAATATCTTTTGAAGCTTGGTTACACTAAAGGTAATGCTGACAATAATCTATACTACAAAGTGACTAATGATGACATCTTGGTTATTGAAGTTTTTGTTGATGATATAATCTTTGGAGGAGAAGATGGTTTGTTTAAAGACTTTTCTAACAAAATGCAGCAAGAATTTGAAATGTTTACGATTGGAGAGATAAATTATTTTTTAGGATTGCAGATATCATAGACTGATAAAGGTATATTCCTATGTCAATCTAAGTACTTAAGGAATTACTAAAGAAATTTGGCATGGAAAATTGTAAACCAGTAAGCACACCTATGACTACAAATGATAAATTATCTTTAAAGGATGAATCAACACCTACTAATTTGACTAGATACAAGTCTATGATAGGAGGTTTACTATATTTGACACAAACAAGACCTGATATTATGAATGTCGTATGTATTATTTCAAGATTTTAGAGTAATCCTAAAAAAAATCATGAATCAGCAGTGAAAAGGATTTTTCGATACCTACAAAGCACTACAAATCTTGGTTTATGGTATCCTAGAGATGAAAATTTTGACTTATGTGCATACACATGTGCTAATTGGGCAGGAGATGTGGATGACAAGAAACGCACCACCAGAGGATCATTTTTTCTTGGCAACGGACTAGTTTCATGGTTGAGCAAGAAACAGAGTTGTACAAGTCTATCAATAGCAGAATCAGAATGTGTTGCAGCAGCAACTAATTATACATAGGTATTATGGATCAAGGAAATGTTAAAGGACATAAAGGTAAATTGCAAAGAACCTATAACTATTTACTGTGATAATACAACAACAATTGATATATCTAAGAACCCGGTACTTCACTCTAAAACTAAACATGTTTCTATCAAACTAAATTTTCTAAAGGAGAATGTTGAAGCAAAAGAAGTGAAATTGGTTTATGTGAATACTAAAGAGAAGATTGCAGATATTTTTACAAAGCCCTTGCCTAAGAAAACATTTGAGTATCTCAGAGAGAAACTTGGAGTCCTACCCCCATCGGTAGAGACTTAGACAATTGATGTTTGTCATCAACTGACAGAATTAACAGAGAAAACTATTATTCTAGCTTTGATGAGGAGAGCTACTTCTCAGGGGGAGTAGTTGGTATAATAAGTTGGTATTTTGTATTGCTTTGGCATTTGATGTCAAAGGGGGAGAGATTGATATGGAAAAACACATTATCTTTTTCTTTTTGGGGAGAGATTATTCCTAAGGGGAGAGATATTGTTTATTTTTTTATTTATGGTTAATAATCTCTTTGGGAGATTGTTGGTTTTTGGTTTTTGGCATTTCTGTTTTGGCACTTTGATGGTTTTTCCATCTTGTATTGCCATCAATGCCAAAGGGGGAGATTGTTGGAATTTTGGATATGTTGATATGGTTTTGTCATTGATGTCAACACCTATCATCACTTGTCAACACTTATCAACACTTGCAGATTTTGGTTATGTTCACCAACAAGTCAAAGACTTATGCAAAGTCACTGGTATTTGGTTCACCGACAAATTATATTGTTCCCGACACTTGGAATGACTTGGAGACTACTTGGTTATGTCGAAGACATTATTCGATCACTTAGTTTTGGTGATTTGGTTAATTGTTTATTCGGGTTTGCATATTTGTTGTTACCGACAAATATGTCCAGGATAAGCACCGGTAGACATATTTATTCCAGATCAGCACGACATGTTATTGAGATGATTTATTATTGTAAACACATTAAGCCGACATCATGCATCGGATATTGATTTACTTGTAATTAATTTTATTGTAATATCTTTTAGTGAGCCGACCTATTCAATTGGTCTTAGGTTATGGTATAAATGTAAGATCTCATTTGTGAGATTAGAATGTGAATGCGAAAAGGATTGCAATAAGGTATATGCAAAAATAAGCAGAGCTATACACACAGACATCATTTGAAGGTTGAAGGAAGGGTCTTGTGGAGGCAATCAGAACTAAACCGGTACTGAATCCAACATATGAAGATGCTATGTTATGCAGTACATTATCATTGGATTTAACCATCCAATCATAGTCAATGTGACTCTCATTTTGTAATTGAGCAGTGAGCTCTAGGCAACTGGCCTTTCTGCATGTGCAAAATCCATATTGTAAAAACATACTATTTGCAGTAGTATCATTTGATTGTGGGTAAGGCTTCCCATCATGGTTTTTTCCCTTATAGGGTTTCGACGTACAAACATTTGTGTTGTGTGTTGTGCATGTTATTGACTTTTTGTTTCATGCATTAATCTTTACCGGTATTGCAATTAACTGTTAAGACTGTCTACCAGCATTAAGTTTTGGTTAAGTTAATTTTGGTTGAATTTATTGGACAACTGATTCACCCCCCCCCCCCCCCTCTCTTAGTTGTCTCTGGGACCTAACACCAACAATGACGATGACTATGACCTACCCCTGCTTCATCCAGAACTAATTGATTGGGATAATAGAAAACCCTAAATTGGATGTCTTTTCCAATGATCATGATTTGGCCGTATATCTTAATGTCATTGAACCAATCACACCTAATATATCTTCCAATGGTGAATCAAGTAACACTTCTTGCAGTCAGGAGAGTGCCAAACTTTCCAGTCGCAAAACTAAAATAAAACAAGGAAAAAGACCTAGTGTTGAAGACCATTTCATGGCAAGACTAGATCAATCAAGAGGAAAAATAAAGGATGTATCTGATGGTGAAAACCTCCTTGAGGCACCGGAAGATGGAAAGTTTGACACCCTCCTTGCATACTTTCAAAAGAGATCTGCTATATTGATAGAGCCAACAGAAGCAGTAAACATTGTCACATCAAAGGATCCCAAGGTCCTTCATCCTATTGCATCATTATCAGATGAAGAAAATAAAGACTACATAGAATGATAAACTTATAAGGCACTGAGAGGGTGGAGGGTGAATCAGTGCAAACAAAAACTTAATAAATTTGATTACTCCTTTTACCAATATGCATGCAAGAAATAAAACTGTTGGGAAAAATGGTGTCTCAACCTTGCATTTATGCGAGGTTACTATTTATAGTAAGTTTTCATTTGGGCATGAAATGGTGCGAAACTCTCCCTGAAGCTTCTGGTTGGCTAGATAAGCATTCCGGTAAAGTTGCGTCGCAAGGTCACAGCTAGTTTTGAAGATATTAAAGTTTTCGTCTTGGAGGGGTGCGATAAAATGTTTAAACTTAATTTTGGGGGCTTTAGAGGCTCCAAAATGCCCTGAAAAGTGGTTGTAACCGGCATAGCGGGTTACAAGGTGATAGAGCACTTCGCGAGCTTTCCGGCGCTTCAAACGGTTCGTCAATCGGACACCCGGTTCTCAAGTTATGGCCTCCGGAAGTTTGTACTCCTGAAATAGGAAAAATAATTTGTATCGGATACATAAATGAGCTATAAAAGGGAGTGACACATGTTGATGTGTGCTTTAACATGTCATAGGGCATCTATAAGGGAGATAAGGTCGGCTACACCTTATTGGGTGTTTTTAGCCCATGGTTTTGTAATACCGTTTGACGGTTTCTTGTATTGTATCTCCTATTTATGAGGTGTGTGAGATAGAGGTTGTGTGTAAGAGTCTTATGGCTATTGAGTTGCCTCTGAATCTCTGATTAGTGGTACTCCTGCAAAGAGCTTGCTCTGCAAGTATGTTGTAATCTGTTTTTGATTGCTGAATAAAATATTGAGCTGCATTTGGAGTGTGGGGTTTTTCTCCCGAAAGGGTTTTCCCCACGTAAATCACTGTGTTGTGGTATGAATGCTATTATATCTATTTCTATTTTCTGTAACTGTTGTAACGATCTGAAAAAGTTTTGCATTACCCGCCTCTCAAGGTTAGTGTAGGAAGTTGTTTTCGCTACTTAACTTCCTTACAAAAACCACACAAGAAAACACCCAATAAAGCATGCAAACCATAACACAATCATTTTCACGTGGAAACCGAAATGGGAAAAACCATGGTGGGAATTAATACCCAAAAAGATCAACTATCTGTAGTATAGAGATCTGATTAGTTAAGGTCATGTACAAAACCCTGTTAGGAGTGACACCCGGTTAAGAGTGCTTTACCTCGGTTAAGAGCTATTACAATAAGGCATGTTAGGACCCAGCCCTGTTAGGAGCTACCCAGCTAAGGGATTTCAAAACCCAAGCTAATGTGTCACCTTGTTAGAGGATTTTAACCTTCATACCTGTTAGGATCCTACCGCAACCTGTTAGGAGTGACCTTGTAAGAGGATTTTCTTGCTGCAACTGTTAGGGAACGACAAGTTTGATTGATTTTGCAATTAACACCTTTGTGCCTAATTAGATCCACTTATGCTCTGCTTCTACCACTGACTAAACATCAAAACCTAACTCCTCCTTCCACCGCAAGATCAAATTCTCATTCTTGATCTATAAATTCATACAATTTACATCTCCTTATAACAACTCTGTTAAGACGGCTAAGAACCTTGGAACAATTCCCTAGATTCAATGAATCTAGTCACCTTTTACATTTTCCCACTCATTACACTTTACTCATGTTGGTCAAATAAAATGTAACTCAAAAATATAACAAAAAGTCTACCGGTAACCGATCAAAGTAACTCTATTTTACCGGATCTCTATTCTTCATGACTATCACTATTCTTCTGATCATAACTTGCTCAATACTCTGAATCTGCTAATGCGGTTTCAATCAAAGACTCATACCAATGTCATAAACATGTTTACCAAACTACAACGTCTAGCTCTTCTCCAATCGTTCATACAAGTTGTCTGATCATCGCTCTATTCTTGTTTACCAGTTTAACAACAACTTAGCAGTTTTCTTGTCTGACAGATTCCACCACCGGTTAGGCTCTACTAGTTGGTCTAAATGACTTAGATGACTAACAAAACATGGTTTCCATCAATGACAACACAAATAAATTTTTCAATCAACCTATTACAAACACATCATCATCAAGCTAACAATCTCCTCCTTTGGCATTGATGGCAACACTTAGGAAATTTTTTGTCTAAGTGTCACATTACAACAACCATGACATGACTCAAATATAAAACTCCCCCTTAGCAATTACATTCTATTACAAAAATTTTACTCAAACTTATACTACTCCCCCTTTAAAAACAATGACAAAGATAAGCAAAATTTATACAACGTACCAAAATTTGCATTACCAAAAATATAAGAGTTCAACAGTTTTACAATAATTATATTTTAAGAAAAATGTCAACAAAATTAGTCTTCAAGGCTTTTAAATCATTCTCCCAAGTCTCCAAAAGAGTATATGTAGTCTCTATATGTGTCATGATCTAGTATGCAAGTTCTTCCATGGCCTCAAGTGTACTCATCTCCGGTTTAGCAAAAATTGTTTGTCTCCTTGTACCTCTCTGCAAAATTTGTAACATAGGGACTAGGTGAGTCTGTAATTCCTTTAATGATGCAGTCCTCTTAACTTGTTCTGCCTCATATTCTTTAAGCTTCTGATGTATATTTATACCTGCTCTACCAAAAATTGTAGCTGAATCATTTAAGGGGTCAAATGATTCACTCAAAACTTTCAGCTCTTGTCGCTCTGCCTTCTTCTTCTTATTAGTATCATCAACAAATAATGAGAAGTTGCAAATAGTAGACAAAATTTTACCTCTGGTCTTCAATGCTTCTTTGATTTTCTCCATGTTCACAGTAAGACCTACTTTGTCTCTGTCAATTTCCTTAATCAATGTTTCAATCCTTCTCTTCTTATATTCTTTCTCAACATTATATATAGCATCCTCTCCGATACTCTTCATTTGCTCCCCTACAAACGCATCCAAGTGGTCCAATTTCTCACTAGGGGTTGTAAGACTATCAGTGTCAGTCTCTAGTAACAGACTTGAAAATATCTCAACATCATTCTATATAGTCTTTTCTTCTCTCCTTTGTTCTCTTAACATCTTCTTCTTGGCCTTAGATTGCATAGCAGATGCAATCTCCATCAGTTTTGTAGGACTCAACATATACATGTTTATCAGTCCTTGAATAGATATAGTGTCATCATATTCATCATCATTAGCAATCTTCTTAGAAGTAAGTGACTGGTAGGTCACTTTCTTCTCTTTTGCTTCTTCTTTTTGCTTATCTTCTTCATTCACTGGTGGCTCTTTAGTTTGCTCAACATCAACCTGTTCACTTTCCTGAGTATCTTTCTGCATCTCTTCACCTATCTCTGGTGGATCAGTGATCTACACATCATCCATTTGTGTATTCACCTCTATATCTTTCTCCTCTTCATCCTTACCAGTTGGAATCACTTCCAATAACATAGGTTCTTCTATTGTGACAGTAGGAACATTAGACCTTTATGTAGCAGTAGGAATGGAGGTGGTGCCACCTTCTAGTTCTTTCTCCATCTGAGTAAATATCTCATCAATCTCAAATACATCCAGTATTTCTCCTTCAATTATCGGTGCCTCGAGAATATCTCCTTCCTCAAAAGATACAATCTGTTTTGGTTCCTCTTTCTCCAGTCCTAAAAATTTCTTCAAAAAATCCTCAATCTCATCTTGAACCGATTGGGATTCTCCAACAAGTAATCTTGTTAACCTCTTCTTGGTCCGGAATAATGATTTTGATCTTGAAAGAATTTCCTGCACTTCTTCCTTAGATGTCTCCGGTTGCAAATGCATCAGTACATACTCAATTATTTCTTTGTCCGACCTAATAGCAATCTGCCATCTTGCTTCTAGTTTATTATACAAAGAATCAGGTATATGTCCTTGTAACTCAATTAATGCTTTGCCATAATGATTCATGTACCACACAACTAAATCTTCAATATGTTTTTGCTCTTCCTCATCAAAATGATTATAATTCTTATGCACACCAGCTAATATACCATACTCCCTTATATTATTCAATAATTTCTCAAGTATAGTGGCTTTAGTTACCTATGGTTTGACTAATTTAACAGTAGGTGCTCCAACCACTTTTGAATTCTTACCACTTGCTCTTAATTATTTCTTTCCTCCTTCAGATTTTGTTTGCTCTGCCTCTTCCTCTGCTACAACTCTATGTGCTTTTTCCTTCTTTCTCTTCCCTGTAGCTTTAGGTGCTTCCGATGCTATCTCCTTATCTTTTCTTCTAATTTGTATCTTTGTAGCAGGAGGGGGCTTCTCCTTAACAACTGCACTTTTGGTTTGTCTACTAGTAGGTTCACTAGAGGTTCTGACCTTCTTTTCCTCAAATCTTGTTCTAGCTTTAGCAATCATTTCTTTTCTAAAGCCTTGTTCCACAACAAATTTCTCAACTTCTTTTCTAACTTTCTTACCAATTACCGGTTTTGCCAACTCAAAATGTACCTCTATTGACTTCTCCTTGAAAGTTTCAAACCTAGTTACACTAGGGTCTACTGGTTTAGATAGGAGGTCTTCAGCATAAATAATCAAGATATCTTCTCCTACCTCATACCCCATAGGCATGACCCATGAAGTTCTTGGATCTATAGCCTCCATTTGACAAGTATCAGTATCAACCATAAAATAGATAGAGTCTTCATACCTCTTTACAACATGTGTCGGTATCCTTTCTCTGTCATGCATTCTTTTATGGAAATCTTTGAAATATCCCCAAATAGTCTTTGTAAAATCATTTCCAAGCATCTTGATACTGTTATTTATTTGCAGCATTATCGGTGTATAATCAAACCATTGAATATCTCCTATACCGGGAAAGAAATTATGGAAGTAGAAAAAAAAACCAATGATCAACTGACCAAATTTGAATTTTTGTCGCTTATCCTTCTTGATTGATTCAAGATTCAGCATCAATTATGTTCTTAATGCTTCAGCAAGATCATAATCAACATTCTCCTTCAACATCTAGTAAGTGTGGGTAGCAGCTCCGGGAATGCTATTCATTCGGCTCGAATGATATACCCTGTAACCGATGACCATAGATGCAAACTTCAAAGCTAGATCATTAATGTCATTCACAGTCATTTCACAACCATCCCATTTAGATTTAGTCAATCAAGTAACATCATCCTTTGGGATTGTTCTTAACACAGGAACTTCACCAGTTGCCCATAATATGATGACTGCATGAATAGCCTCCTTTGTGATCTTATGTGGTCTACCCAACCACATGAATTGATCATGAATCCTACTCAAAACATATCTGATATGGTATTCTTCAAAATCATCAAGAAAGTTCAAAGCATCATGGAAACCTTTATCGATAACCCTTCTGAATTGATCCTTTATCACTCCTTGTTCATCACATAGTGTTTGGTATTGATTAAAGATTGTAAAAGTTCCTAAATCCTCCAGTTTGCAATGAATGTAAGATCGGATGTCTTCGACGTGCAAAACACCATAGGGTACGCTAGATAGGGCTCCAGTTGGATTTGTCTCTGTCGACTTATGAGGATGCCTCTTGAATTTCAATCGAGGCCTTTTGGTAACATCAACAATGTGTGGTGTATCCATTGTGAAAATTCAAATACAGAATCAAATTCATAGATAAATACCTTTTAATTTCTTCGTACCTAGGGTTTCCGATCAGAATGCACTTTCACGGATTCACTTCTCCACAAATCTTCACAATCCACTATCAAATTTGCCAATGTAGCAATCAAGTGTTCTTCTATGCTTATGTCACTCTCCAAATGTGTTCTCAAAAATGCTAGATGAGAAATGAAACTCTAAAACACCTTTTTATTTGCTTTTACAAACTGCATTAAATGCAATACTAGTTGAACTTACCCAAATCATCGTTCAACCCTAAAACTTGTTACCGGTTCATATATCACATCGACTATACCGGTGTGATATCAAAATCACTTCATAACAACATAATGCATCAAAGTATGCAGATTTGACTTATCGCACACCATATAGGGGGTCTGAAAATGGATCTGACAATATGCTCCCCCTAAGCTTCATACATAGCTTAGTTTATTAGTGAGGGATTCTCCACACTAGGTGAAGAATTGGAGTCTACCGATGGTTTCTCCTCACTTTTCTTTCTCCAAATCTTAATCATCTCACTTCTGACTTCTTCTACAACAACATTATTCTTTCATTTCCGATCAGCAGACTGATTAACTGGTTGGTTCATTCTTTCTCTACAAAACTTTGCAAGGTGTCCCAGTTTGTGACAATGAAAACGTGTCATTCTAGATGCTCTCCAGGATCCAACATTGCCTCTACCAGTTCTTCTCTGACAATTCATAGCAAGATGACCATAGTTATGACAGATCGTACAAGTCACATTCCATATATTCTCCCTTTCATATGGACTAGACCAGTTCACATAAGGTCTCTGCCAAGTAGGGTTTCTTTGGTGATTGTAAGATCTCTGCCATTCACCATTAGACCTCTAATTCATGTAAGATCGGGAAGGTATTTCAGAACCCATTTTTCCTCACACACAATCTAAGGAAGATAAATCAGGACCTGGGTATTCTAGATCAAACCAAAAGTAGTACACTTATCAACACCTAAAGTGGAGAAATAAAGCAATCCCTAAATAAGAACCATGGCAAGAAAGGCCACATCAAGCAGCAGAAACAATAGCCAACAAAGAGACACAAGAAGAATATGGGAGACAACAGGAAGAGCTTGCTATCAAAAGAGAAGAAGAATATTGCAAACAAGTCCAAGGCATACAAACAAGCATGAAACCTGATCAGGATATTCCAAAAATAGTGAAAGAATAGATGACCAAAATCAGAGAAGTATTCCTCACCATATAACATTCTTGTTAGGTATAGTGGTGTGATTATAGACAATGATTCATAAACATATTCAAATTAATATGAATGGGGTCCAGATCCATTATCCAATGTATCAAGTGAAGAAAATGATGAGGAAAAAACTGTTGGTACAAGTGAAGACACACTTTTCACAAGACAGAGAATAGAGTTGGAAAGAAGGCAAGAAGAAATCGGGATTTAGAGAAAAGAAGCATATGAAAGGAAACAAAGAAAAGAGAATGAGAAGGATCAAGAAATGACAACACATGAAACACAAACGGTTACTCATCAATTATCAGAAGATCAATAAAATATCAGATCTATATGAAACATTGAGCAAGAGACACCAAGGTATGGAAGAACTATAGAGGAACTAATAGAAAGTCAAGCAAGAATGACTATTAGTCTAGAAGAAGCTAAGTTCGATAGAAGGAAGAAGTTAGCAAAGAAAGCAGAATCATCTATGCCATGTGCACAAGTATGTCAACTTCAAGCCATAAATGAATCTGATGAAATTGACCCAGAGGGAACCTGTAGTATCAAATATGTATATGTTGATATAATCCATTCGTTTGAGGGACAAACGTCAGATGATGAGTCACTTGAAAGCGAATCACAAAATACCAAACTCGACTTTGTTAGATCTAATTGGAGAGCACTTGGGAGATATTATCCTCAAGAGAGATCTATCTATGACATAACCTATCCTACACCAAACTATGACTATTATGTCATGAACCTTTAAATACCCAACGATGATGATGACTATGACCTACCCCTGCTTCATCAAGAACTGATTGATTGGGATAACTTAGAAAACCCTGAATTGGATGTCTTTTCCAATGATCATGACTTAGCCATATATCTTAATGTCGTTGAACCAAACACACCTAAAGTATCTTCCACTGGTGAACCAAGTAACACTTCTTGCAGTCATGACAGTGCCAAACTTTCCAACCGTAAAATTAAAATAAAATAAGGAAAAAGACCTAGTACTGAAAATCATTTCATGGCAAGACTAGATCAATCAAGAGGAAAAATTAAGGATGTATCTAATAGTGAAAACCTCCTTGAGGTGTTGGAAGATGGAAAGTTTGACACCCTCCCTGCATATTTTTAGGAGAGATCTTCTATATTGATAGAGCCAACATTGGCACATCAAAGAATCCCAAGGTCCTTCATCCTGCTGCATCATTATCGGATGAAGAAAAGAAAGACTACATAGAATGATAAACTTATAAGGCACTGAGAGGGGGGGGTGAATCAGTGCAAACAAAAACTTAATAAATCTTATTACACCTTTTACCAATCTGAAAAACCAATATGCATGCAATAAATAAAACCACATAAGCAAACACCCAATAAAACATGCAAACCATAACATAATGATTTTCACGTGTGTTGGTTAATAGATTTGCTCCTTTCTTTAAATTACAATGTTTACTTTCTTTGAATAATAATAAGACTCTTGTATACCCCTTTATGAAAGGAAACAAATAAATCAACAGTTGGATGAGCCGATTACAAATCCATCCTCTGCATTAGAGGGCAGCTCCTCGTGTGATTTGCAATTAATTTTATGCAGAAAACTTTGAAATGAATACACTTTTAACTAGAAAGCATGAAAAGGCTTCAACATTCATTCATCAACACAAAGGAGTGCTTTTAAAACAAAACTGAAAGAATATTTTGAAGATTTATTCCAAATAAGAGCTCGCGGACTCCTATTTCCATATATGTTCATTTCATAAATTCATAGAAAAGAAAATGCATAGTAGTATGAACACTGATCAATTCTCTCTCATCTCTCACAGGACAAGGGGGATCAGCACAACTCAATCCACAATGAATTTACTTGTAAATAATGGTAACAATGAATTCAGAAAACATAGGAACAACTGATAACAAAATGATATTATGCACATTAGCAAATTTCTCAATAAAGATCGCCAATTCCTCAAACACAGAGATTTAAAGACTGCACACCATAACATTTCATTGATAAACCAATCATTCCAATTTTAAGAAATTCACAGAAAATAGATTTTTGTTTGTTCCTTCAAAAATCACATTTTTTCGGACTTGCACATAAACTTACTTCCTAGCTTAAATAGCCTCCAGGCTCATAGTTTGTTATATAATAATTAAAACTTCACTTTAACCACAGGTTAAAGAAACTGTTTGCTTGAAACAAAAGAAACTAAAACAACAGCCACAGATAGGCTGACAGCTCATCCCCTAGTTGAATAAGATTCCATCATGGCAGAGGAAGATGTTGGTTTATCCTGTTTTGCCGCAGAACTGTGCATGCCACGTCACTCGAAATGTGTCGTTGAGAAGTTCGGGATGAATTGGAAATAGGGGAGTCCAATATGCTGAATTTGTTGCTTCCAGACCTCCTTGTCCATATTTACTTGTGACACCTTTGCCTTTTGCACTTCCAGATGATCAGAACAAACCGTGAGCATTGACTCAATCCTGGATACCTTCGATAAATCATCCGTAATCAAGGATTTTGTCCTCCTGATGAACTGTATCCTTTCTTGGAAGGTTTTCATAATATCTATAGCAGCTTCGATTGTCTGAGCATCATCTTTCATAAGTTGGATGTCAATGTATTTAAGATCTTTTTGCATTATATCGATTAGATTTGTCAATCCCTTTAGCAATTTGGTGGATTCCTCGTGGCCCTGTTTGATAATTGAATTTTGCCACTCCACATTCTTCTTTGATACATATAGTACATTGTCATTCAAACTCTCCATGGGCTTTTCAGCTAAGAACTTCATCACACCAAACTTTTGTATATCATTCATTTTGCAAGAACTGCCACCCATTTAGTCATTTCTTTCTCCCAGGCAACAACTTCCAATTCCAATTCCTTACTCACAGTCATAGCATCCTCATATACTTTTACCAGACTGACAATATAGTCTAAACCTTGTTGTATTATGAGATCAAGCCATTCGTTGAACATCTCCGCTACCATTCTATTTCTTTGAAGTTGATCTAACATCTTTTGATTTGCTGGAGATTTGGGATCAAAGGATACTGCCACTTTTGACAAGAGTTGAGGATTTGGATGGCGTATGGCATTAATGTATTCAACCATTTGAGTGATGATTTTCTTCAGCTCTTTTTTATCCTTTTAGTCTTTCCATGATCTGGAAATCACTCTTCGTGGAAGACTCCAAGTATTTGACATCAACGGCTCGTGAAGCAACCCCCAGATCAATTTTTTCTACTGTGAAGTCATCTTCAATAGCTTTGTCCGAGTCTCTACCTAAGATAGGCTTAGCGATCTCAGCTGTCTAATGACCTGTTGCTTCATCTACCTCAAGCATTGTTTATGTTTTAAGTCTTTTCGGCTTGGACACTTTTCTGAGCCACTTGCTGACCATATCTTCCATAGGGATTGTAATTGGTACCACACTATGTTTCTTCCCAACAACAACCTCTAACCATCGTGGAGTGTTTGTGGGTTCTTTGGATGGAGGAGTTGTCTGAGTACTTCATGAATTAACAATAATAAGAGTGTTCATTGGATTTAATTCACCCTCTGTTTCTTTACTTATGTCCATCTCTTGTACCGCAGGTTCACTCAAATCATGTTGATCCATTATTACTTCAACTTCTTCACTTGGATCCAGGTCTACAACAATCTAGCTCAATGTTGGCTCTTTGCTCCTTTTCTTTCTCCTTGACTAAGTTACTCGGGTTGTTGTAGAACCTAGCAGTGACCTTTTGGATCTTCTGGGTTGGATTTTTTCAACATTTGACTTTGAACCACCTGCAACATCAATAATTTCATTACTGGAAGAAATAGGAAGTTGAGTCACAACATGTGAATCAACTCTTAGTTCATGGGAGGATGTGAGCGATCCTTTCTTAAATTTCTGGTCTCTCAACCACTTCTTAGTTCTCCTTACAACATTAAAATTTTTAGCTTGAATATTATCATCTTCCTTTTTATTCCAGTCAATCTCAGGGATTGGCTTTCCTTGAACTTCCTTGTTGAATTCAGGGTTCTGAATATCTTCCCCTGTTTCCTCCTATACTCTGGATACATTGATAGGAAGCTTCATGGTGATTATCTGTTGTAGAGTAAATCTTGACCACTGTCTCCTCCTTACCTCATATTCATCACTACAATTATCCCAATAATCTTCCAACTGGGGTTCATGATAGAAGTGGTCATCCACATTTAGGTTTTCCACAACATAACCTTTGCTATCAAACCTACATCTAGAAACATAGGGTTGCAGGTTCATCTTCTTAAATTCCAATTCCAAATTTAAAGCATCAAACATGGACTTACAATAGTAGTATCCAAGTTCAATAGGAAAGGCAACTCCAGATTCACCTTTTGCCCCTAACCTTTTATCAATATGAGCTAGTTTCCTGCTCACCTCTATGAGTACATAGCTATCAAAGGCATACCTAGGTAGCCTGAATAGTTCACCTTCGAAACCACCTACTCAAAGATAGGTAAACCTGGGAAATTGAATGAAGAAGCTACCATATATACTTATCAACTCCATTGCTTCAATTGACATTCTCTTGTTCACATCACCCTGTAGTTCAAAAGCAAGTCTCCCTGGGAAGACACCATTCCATCTGGCGATATGTTCTACATGTTTCTGCTGCTGTAAAAAAGGATAGTAATCATAAACCTTCATACCATCCACCCATGGTTCATTGAGCAAGCCAAGCCAATCTCTGGTATAGGCTAATATGTAGAAAAGACAAGAGGACATATAAAAACTAGACATACCCACAAAGTTACTTAAACCTTCATGGAGTCTCTCTGCAATTACCTATGCCAAATCAAGATATTTGTCATCTGATAATAGCACCTGAATATAAAAATACATCCAATCTTCCCAGTAAAAGGAGTGTGAATTCCCTTTTAGCCTATTCAATAGTATAACGACGTCTCGCACTTCTGTGATGAAGTGTTCCTTGGTAAGGGGCTTCAGAAGTCGTGAACCTCCCTTTTGAACTTTGAGGAGCTAGTTTCCTGCAATTACACTTCTATACATACTCTTCTTCTCAGAGAAGAATGCGTATGAGGTCCCAACTGACCAGTTCTCATATGACTCCTTGTGTGGGATTCCCATCGCCGCCATTACTATTTCCCTATTGATAACAACTAACAACTCACCATCACTGGTTCTTATGCATCTATTCTCAGCATCATACCTATTCATACAAGCTACCACCAAATCTGGACATGGTGCAGCAAGTGGAAATGCAATGGCTTCAATGAGACCACTTCTCACTATTTTCTCCATTATTGAATCAGCTTCAGGGTTCTTGGTTCTTTCTAAGAAATCCCCTAGGTTGGCATTAGATAAGGAAGTATCATCTAGTTCTGGTAATATGCTCACTAAACATGATGTCCAACCAAGTTTTAGTAATACTAGCCTCATACTGACTACCTATACTTTAATTAAGCAATTCTAAAACAAGGTAGAATTCTACTCAAACAAACTAAATATTTTCTTCCTACAACTGATAAATCTTCAGAACTAAAGAAATGCAGCATAGGGGAATCATCCGAACTCACCTGTTACCACCATGAATCTGTGAAACCCTCTTAGAAAAGTAGAGCTGAATTTACCTTCGGCGTCTCCAATTCACTCAATTATAGCAGCTGCAACCCTTACAAATTATGGAGATGAATTCATATATCCTTTTTTAACAAATGGGAAAAAACCGAGAAAACCACACACGCTTCATAATGATTCATTTAAACATGTGAAGTAACAGTAAAATGACTGAAAACCTGACACTTTCTTAATTTCCCATCACTTCCGCACAAATAGTTAATGTCCTCATGATTACCTTCCAATTTTAGAATTTTAAACTGTTAGATGTCGGGAATATTCCTTCTTGCCACGTTGCCTCCAATGTTAGCAAAGCCTTTAGAATCGGCTTGAAGTGAACCTTTTGAACCTTGAACCATCTCACAAAGAGTTCAATGGTTCAAGTTCATCCGGGAAGGACGAAAGTGAACTAGCAACTCAAAACAAAACCGGGAATGAGCAATAACCATGACTAACAAGCAAAGGACTTTGAACCTTGAACCAATGAACCGAAAAGATAATTGGTTCAAGGTTCAAGTTCAAAACTGACCTAAAACACATTGACACCTGCTCATTAAATAACATTACATAGTCGGGACTCACAAAAAAGACATTTTGAACCTTGAACCAAAGAAGGTTCACGGATTCAAAGTTCAAAATGCATAACAATAACGTGCTTGCTTTGGTTGAGATAAAGACCGCTAAAGACATTTACCTAAAAGCGCCTTGAACCTTGAACCAATTGAACTATTTTTAAAGTTCAACGACTTAGGTTCAAAATGAAGAGGTACAAAAGACCTGAAAGAATAGAGACACCAAAAGGCAACTCGCAAGCTTGGGCATTTTAAATAAAAAATTGAGGGGTCACTAACAACGTGGAAACCCAAATGGGAATAACCATGGTGGTAATTTATACCCACAAAGATCAACTATTTGAAGTATAGAGAAATGATTGATTAGTGTTATACAACACCCTATTAGGAGTGACACCCGGTTAAAAGTATTTTAGCTCGGTTAAGAGCTATTACAATAAGGCTTGTTAGGACCCAGCCCTGTTAGGAGCTACCTGGATAAGGGATTTCAAAACACAAGCTAATGTGTCACCTTGTTAGAGGATTTTAACCTTTGGACCTGTTAGGATCCTACCGTACCCTATTAGGAGTGACCTTGTGAGACGATTTTCTTGCTACAACTGTTAGGGAACAACAAGTTTGACTAATCTGGAATTAGCACCTCTGTGCATGATTAGATTTGCTTCTACCACCAACTAAACATCAAAACCTATCTCCTTCCACCACACAATTAAATTCTTATTCTTGATCTATAAAATCATACAATTTACATCTCCTTATAACAACTCTATTAAGTCGGCTAAGAACCTTGGAACAATTCCCTAGATGCAATAAATGTAGTCACCTTTTACATTTTTCCGCTCATTACACTTTACTCATGTCAGCCAAATAAAACATAACTAAAAAATATAACAAAAATTTGACTGGTAACTGATCAAAGTAACTCTGCTTTACCGATTCTCTCTTCTTCATGACTATCACTGTTCTTTTGATCATAACTTGCTCAATACTCTGAATCTGCTGATGCGGTTTCAATCAAAGATTCATACCAATGTCAAAAACATGTGTACCAAACCGCAACGTCTAACTCTTCTCCAATTGTCTGTACCGGTTGTCTGATCATCGCTTTGTTCTTGTTTACCAGTCTAACAACAACATAGCAATTTTGTTGTCTGACAAATTCCACTACTGTTTGGTCTAAATGACTTAGATGACTAACAAAACATGGTTGCCATCAATGACAACACAAATAAAGTTATCAATCAACCTATTACAAACATATCATCATCAAACCAACATAGAATTCTTCAAACAAAGGCAGATAAATTTTGCTTGGTCCTATGTAGACATTCTTGGACTTGATCCAGATCTTATCATGCACCATCTTAATGTGGATCCAAAAGCAAAACTAGTTAATAAAAAGTTAAGAAAGATGCATCCACATATCACTCTATTGGTCAAAATGGAGCTAAAGAAACTATTAGATGTGGGTTTCATAAGATCTGTCATTTATCGAAAGTGGGTTTCAAGTATTGTGCCAGTGTCCAGACCGGATAAAAGCATAAGAATCTGCACCAACTTCAGAGATTTGAATAAATCATGTCCCAAAGATGATTTACCACTGCCCAACAATGATATAATTGTAGGCTTATTAGCAGGACATGAGATGTTTTCCTTAATGGATGAATTCTCATGGTATAATCAAATAAGAATCGCCCCTGAAGATCAGGAAAATACAACATTCACTTGTGCATGGGGTACTTACTACTAGAATGTCATGCCATTCGGGCTTAAAAATGCAAGAGCAACTTATTAGAGAGCCATGACAACAATTTTCCATGACATTATGCATACATTTATGGAAGACTATGTAGATGACATACTTGCAAAATATCATACAAGAAAAGAACATTTGAACATCTTGGGCAAGATCTTTGACATGCTTGAACAATATCAATTAAGATTGAATCCAAAGAAATGTGCATTTGGTGTTACCTCTGAAAAACATTTTGGGTACATTATATCAGCTCATGGAATTGAAGTAGATCCTGAAAAAGTTAAAGCTATCATGGAGATGGAGTCGCCTAAGAACATAAGCCAATTGCGTTCTCTACAAGAGAGATTGCAGTCAATCAGAAGATTCATCTCTCAATTAGCAAATAGATTTCATCCCTTCACTCACCTATTACACAAGAATGTTTCATGCAAATGGGATCATAAGTATGAGGAAACCTTTATGCAACTCAAGGAATATCTGGCAAATCCCCCAGTATTGGTATCACCAATCAAAGGGAAACCATTGTTGCTTTACATTTCAACAACAATTGTATCACTAGGAGCTCTCTTAGCGCAACATGATGAAGAAGGAAAAGAAAGAGCGGTGTATTACATCAGCAGGGCACTTGTAGGATATGAATTGAACTACACATCAGTTGAGAAGACATGCCTAGCAATTGTATTTGCAACTTAAAAATTGAGACACTATATGTTGACTGAAATCCATCTACCATACCGGCACAAGCATTACGCCTGTCAATGGCATTTGGTTTTTCTGTGTTTGGCATTTGCCTTTTTTATGTTTTTCCATTATATTCGGTTTGTGCACATTGTGTATTATATTTCTAATGGCATACCTCTATGTTTGTCTATAAACAGTTTGAAAGAGTTGACCCATTCAAAAACATTCCAAAGAAATCTAATCTTGCCATGAAATTTTTCAATTTTCTGGCATTGCCGTAACAAACTCACTCGGTTTTGTTCTGAACTTTGCCTTTCTTCACAGTAACCAAACCATATGCTTTTTTACCTTAATGGCATCTCGTTGGTGTGCTCACTGTTTTGAGTGTGTGGTTATTATTATTTCTTAGACATGCAGGAAGGTAGATAGCAAATATTGTTGAAATTGCGCTTACACCTGCCAATTAAATTTGCTTATGATTGTCTTCAATGCTGAAATTACGTACAATTAAAGGCAACTGCTCACAGTGACTGGAAATCGAACTTCATGCCTCCAAACCACTTTGCAGAGAAAGTTTATAATGCTTTTTCTTTGAAATCATTTTGTGCATATCCTGCAACTTACAGCTATTAGAAAGTTTCTAAAGTCTTTTCAACAAATCCATTTTAGGCATAACCTACCAAAAAGTTCTTTTTAAAATAAAAAATGGAAACATCTTTCGTGGGGGGGGTGCTAAAAGAGTGAAGTCCTCCTTTTATATTAGTTTTCTTTTAGTTTTTTAGATTATTTTTTAAAACAAATGATTTTTAATTAGATTTTTATTTTCTAAATAGCTTTTTAATCAGTTCTTTAAAATAGTTTTTATATTAGTTTTAAAAAGTATTTTTATATTAGATTTTTTTAACAAAATGATTTTTTTTAATTAGTTTTTAAATTAGTCTTTTTAAAAAGGAAAAAAATAAAGAAAAACGTAGTCTTTAAATTTAGATTAATTTAGTTCGATTTAATTTAATTTTAGATTAGATTTAAATTACTTTTGGTAATTTAGTTTTAAACTAGATTTTTTTTTTTAGAATGATTAGATTAGTTGGTGAGATTAAAGTTTTGTTAGTCTGTTATTTTGTTTGGTCATTTCAATCTATTTTTGGCTTTAGAAACTAATTTTGGGTTTACATTTTCTGCATGATCTCAAGGAGCGTCTTCCTAACGCATTGTTTTTTTTTTTGCAAGTGTTGAAGGCTTCAAAATTGCAAATTTTCCTTAACACATTTTAATTGGGCAAATTGACCAATCCTAGGATAGTCATTCACATTTTGCAATATGGGTTAAAACGAACATTCACATTGTCTCATTTTGCACAACAATTCGGTCTAAAGCAAACAATCTCATTTTGCAATCTTGGTCTAAAAATGAACAATCATCTTACTATCTTGGTCTAAAATGAACAACACACACATTACTATCTTGGTATAAAACTAACAACACATTTTGCAATCTTGGGATAAAACAAACAAATCACCTTGTCACTTTCAAGTTTCTAAAATGAACTCACATTTTGTGATGAAGGATTAAAATGAATGAGTGTTTTTCGTCTTTGGTGAGCTTGCACACATGTAGGGTGGACCCACTGTCACGTCTATTATCCTCTCCCCTCGCCTTCATGGACCTTGGGTGATGAGAAAGGCAGTTGACAACACCCAATTTTTCTTTTTGTGGAGAGGGCTATTCTTGATTGGGGATTTCATCACCCCACAAGGGTAGTTCGAATTGGGACACGTCAGAGACATCGACTCTCCCGATGCGATCTCGAGCAAGTTTTTTGAGCCACTATATAAATATACTAGTCAAGCGGCTGAAGTGTTGGGTGAATTCGAAGTATGTGGAGGCCCCCTCTGCACCGATAAGCTCAATTAAAGCCTCAAGTGGCTTGCTTCGAGAATCTGTCATTTTTAGTAGCCAAAATCCTACATTTGATAGTGCATGGGATGCAGATCGTACCCCAAAGTTACTCCTCAAGTATTTGCTCAAGATGAGACATAAATCCCCCATGTAATAGATCCTTGCATCTTTGGGGTAAGAGAATATGGTATGCCCAAGAAGTGAGTGTTGTGGAGTGGATTCAGTGCTACCAGAATCTCTATTTGTTCGCCTGAGTGAGGTATTGCTTATGCGAGGGGCCTATCAAGTAGTTTCCACTTTTTAGCCTAAGTTGTGTTGTCTTCAAGTCTCTTCAATTATGCAAAACCTGTAAAATAGATTTGGGTTAATCTAGGCCCCCCATCACTTGCACACTCATTATTGAGTGGTACACTTGGCTAATGTGTCTACTATCTTTGATGTTTTCTTGCCAAGAGTAGATTGACAAACAACTTCTTCATTTTCCACATTTAACAAACATTCCAAACCCAAATTTTTGCACTTGCATACACAAAGTCCAAATCTAGCCCACCTCATTTTTCACCTCATGTTCCATAAGCCTAAGTTGTACAAGCATCCCAAGAAGTCTATCCACCATCCAATCAAGAAGAAGAAACTCACCCACACACAACTCATTAGACCTTGAAAGTTTTGGTACACCAACAATAAATTCTTGCTCAAACATAGGACCTTTTTGCACCATTACCACGTATTGGAGTTGAGGAAAAATCAACTCTACAACTCCCAAAGATCACCTGCATGCAAACCTGTCACAAAAGGAGAGAAGCAAAAAAACTATGGAGGCCAGAATTCAAAGATCCAAAAAAGAAGAGTCATATTGATTGTGCAACAAGAATGCAATTCAATAATTACATTTGTTATAGAAAAAAACAAAGAGAGAATCCTTATAAAAGGATACTCGAAACCCTAAAGGAGAAAACCCTAAAGAATTATAAGATTCCTAAGTTTAGCTTAAGCATACAACATAATAGACTAATAATTAAATAAATAATTATTAGCTAATAAAAGATAACTCTAACACCCTCCCTTAAGATGAACTTAGGGAGTAGCTAAAAAATAACTAAGGACTAAAAAAAAATGTAAAAAATGTAAGAAAACAACAATGGGTCCCGACAACTAGGCCCGATGAGGTACCCAAGTACAATAAAATCTTTGTAAAGTGGAGAAAAAGGAGAAAGCCCTGTGGGAACAAAACTCCTCTCCAAGAAGAGATGAAAGCTCAAGTGAAGGACTAAGAAGCCTCCAAACAAGAGTGTTCCAGAAGATAGGAACAAAAAGAAGAGAATGAAGAACATCGTTGAAGCATGAAATAGCTGCAAACACTGTCGAAGAGTAACCGTTGATCTGAAGAACCTCCACTCAAATAGAACATGACCAGGTAGAGAAGACTATAATCTACATGAGTGTCCTCAAATGACACTGCTCGAATAAGATGGCAAACAAAGACAAACAACTGAACTCGAAGATACAGATGGCATGAAACACCATAGCCTGAAGATTTGATCAATCGAACCAAGGAAGCATTAGAACAATAGGACAAACCTCCCCATAATGTTGAAAAGGGAGAGGGACAGGTACACTGAAAAGGACAACCAACAAGAACTGCAGGACAAAAAACTAGGAACATCGAAGGTGCAGAGAAAGTACATAGTGTCGTGGAAGGACCACTCACTTAACACGCATCATGAGGCTAATGTCATGGAAGGAATGTAGTACCCCTCCTCGATCAACCTCTTTTGTATGTTTTGATTGACTTCAATGACTGTTCAGTGGAACATTATTGTCTATTGATTTAGATTATATGCGATGTTATTTCACGCTTTATCTGGATGTATGGTCTATGCTTTTATGCAGTATCTCAATGCTTATGATTAATGTTATTTTATGGATCATTATCATGGACTGACACTTTTACCTTATATGTATGATGCGTTATTTATATGTTGCATGTTTGCATGTGTATGGGATGCAAGGAGATAATTTTCCTTCACTCACTCTGGTGAGACAAGGAACATCGTGATTCTCCTTCATCGGTGTGTGTGTCGTGTTTGTATATATATATATATATGAATATTTGTCTATATGCACATATGGATTATTTTGGTGCAGGACATTGTAGGTACAAGTACCAAGTAGGTACAGGGTATCGACTCCACCTAGTTTTACAGGTTTGAGCATGCCTTATATATCTGATGGGAGTGGAGGAGATAGTTGTTGTACCCTATCTTGACCCACAGTTACACCCTTGTGAGTGTTGCCAGTCGGTTGTCTTTCCCGTCTGGTTGGTATGCGAGTCATAGTGCTTTGGTTTGGTCATTTGAGAGTCGTCATTTGATCATCCTTTGTTTTGCGTGCTTCTATTTATTTAAATGGTTATTTAATTAAATGGATGATGCTACCTTATGTTGGCATAATTAGTTAATTATCATGCTCTGTGATTATTGATTTATTAATTAATGATTTGCTATATTAAATGGTTAAATGGCCTATTTTATTGTGTACAGTGACATTGATATATTTTGTGGAAATAAATAATTGCCTGGCCATTTTAATGATATATTCTTATGTTGAAAGAAAGTATATTGGAAAATAGAAAATAAAATAAAAAAAGCTTTTCTTTTACCTTTTTCCATTTTTGACTTTTGCATTTTATTGTTTTTGGAAAAGAGAAAATCTGATTGCTTTTTACTTTTTAAAATATTTTAAATCTGATTGGATGGATTAACTTTTAACCTAGAAGGTTTAGGTTAAAATATAATTTTCATTCTATTCCTAAGAATTCACGGGAAGGAGAAGAGGAGAATTTTTTAAGAGAAATTCTGGAAAACTTCCTGGAGGAGCTGGAAATTCGACCTGGTTTGCAAGACTGGAAATTCTTCATCTCTTTGCTTGCTATTGCTTCAAGGTTGGAGGATCTCTTCTTGTTTTGAGATTTTGATTTTTGAATATTTCAGTTTCTTCCCGTGTGTTTAAAAATGCAAATCTGCCTGTAGATTCTTGTGGAATGTTTGGATTGGAAGAAGGGATGCTTGTTATTGTTGATTTTGTGAAGTTCTTATCATATGGTTGCATATAGGAAAGAAATGATTCATCTCTCTATTTGTTGTGTGGTATTTGTTCTGAAAATCAACTTCTTGGTTTGCCTCTTCCATTTGAAAAAGAATGAACTAGATTTAGCTTGCTATGTGCTTTCTAGTATCTAGTTGTCCAAGATTTGGAGTTCTTGTGGGGTTTTATTTCACCATTTGTCTTATTGGTAAATATCCACTTGAAATTTGGATTTGGCACTGTGTATGTGTGTGCTCGTGAAATGATTCGGGAATGAATCATTTTCATGTTTAAATGATTTTGGGTGTATGGATTTTTTAATGCTTTGGATGACATGTGTTTTATTTGCTTATCGATGACCTTACCTTACCCCATGGCGGGCTAGTCCCACCAGGCGGGTCGGTAGTGTCTACTACCCGCAGGTAGCAATACTGTCGGTCGGCAGTACCGCTACCGGTTCGTAGTAGTGCTACTGGTCAGTAGCGGCTGCTACCAGCGATAGTGGTACTATCGATCGACAGTACCGATTGGTAGCAGCACTGCCGGCGGTAGCAGCACTACCGGTCAGTAGGCTTGCTACCAATGGTAGCAGTACTACCAGAAGGTAGTGTATGCTGCCTCGACAACAACACTATCGCAGGTTGGCTTGACCTTGTACCCTTACCGGTACAAACCGATTTATGCAATGAAGCTAATTTTTATAAAATGAAATATATTTTAAAGTGGTTTTAGTGTTAGATGAAAATGGTGATTTTTCATGTGATTTTTATTATGTGGTTTAATAAATTTATCTATGGAAATCAAAGCATGAATTAGGAATTCAAATTGGTTAATTTGGATATATTCTGGAAATGAATTAAATGCTTGTTGGAAATTCATGTTTTTATTCGGATGAGTATTTGACGTGAATTTGATCCTTGATGGAATATTGATTTGGAAATTGAATGAGGTGTGAACGTCATGAAAGAGTATTTTATTTATTTTTCAATCAATGATGTTGCAAGTGCTTATGATGCTGATTTTCCCAAAGATTGTCTGAGTGCGGACTTAGTGAATTAGTTGTCCTTGCAAGTGTATATTGTGTTATTTTTGGTATGTGGTTCAGTCGTCCTGTGGTGGCATATTTGGTACCTTTGACCAAGTGATATATGTTGGCTTCGTTGTCTTAACCATGTAGTGTCTTCGCCTTATGGTTAGCCAAGAGTCAGTATGTCCTTGTTTGACCACTTGTTTTTGAAAGTGGTGTTATGGCTATCTGCTCCACCATAGGGTCCTCGGCGATTGACCATGTTTTTTAAGTGTCCTTTGAGAGAGTGGCTTTCACTTGGAGGTTGCACCCAAAGTGGTAGGCAGTACAACCCAACAAAAGTCAGATAATAAGTGATAATCTAATTAATTGATTAGGTGGGTAGTTCATAACATTAATAAAGATATTGTACCTCGCGCATAGGTGAGTGCTTGTATTGAGGCTCATAATGTAGTGAGAAGGCCTGGAATGGCAAACCGACCACCTTGTCTTCACGAAAGGCTGGAAGGGTCTGCATGAGACTTAGTTGGAGCCGGAGGTTTGGGAGAGGTTACCAGGACAGAGAGTCGGGAACTATGAGGGCCTACTGAGGTAACCATCAAGCTATGCGATGACACTCTCTCTTTAGGTTCACTTGTGTGTGTGATGTCGATTCACTTGTGTTTTGTGATATCGAGGCATTTGTGTATTTGTGATGTTGAGTCACCTGGATTATTGTGGAGTCTCTGTGTTGTCATGGAGTCATATTGTTTGTCAACCATGTCATGCTTTTGCTTGCTTGAGGGTCCTCAATTATCTCCTAGCACGGTGGGGTGATTCCATTTTGGGAATTACATGGTCGGGTGGTAGTGCCACTTCCCATCGGATGTTCTTGTTCGTATCTTCATGTGAGGATTGGCTTCGCAGGTGCTTTTATGGTTTGTGGCTCATGCATAATCTCATGTTGGAGATTATTATTCTTTGGAGACCTGAGTGGTCATTGTATCATGATCTTTTGTAACCTTGTTATTGGTTAAGTTGTACCTTTATATGTATATTAAGAAGCTATGTATTGGAAGAGCAATGTAATCCTATGTATGGGATGTTTTTGTCAGTTCCTTTATTATATGTGTAAATGCTTATTGAAGTGGAATTATATTGTATCCTTTCAATCTTTCTATGGCGTAATTTGTTATTGCTTATGGCTTCTTGTGATCATTGAGTTAATGAAGGATTATTGGATTAACCTTAATTGTGGAATTTATCTTTTGGTTTAATTCTTCATTGGAAACCCTTAAGGAATTCTGGTGTAAGTCTTCCACTTGTGTTATCGTGCATGTTGTGTAAATGCACTTATGATGTTTATACTTTTTTTTTAAAAATGTTTCACCCTTGTTGTGGGTTTTCCTTCGAGGTTCCTGGCGGGGCATTACAAGGAACACTCACATGACAAAGGTAGATGTAAAACAAAGGAAAACATCAACCCGCCTCCCCACCCCATGGCACTTTATAAGCAGTGCATGTACAATAAGGCACAAGATGTGCAAGATCTCAAGTATACAATGCATGGTGGCACTTTATCTCAGTGTGTTTGCATAAATAAAATGCTACAATGATCAGAAGAGACAGAAGAATGGAAATAGAAAGAACAACCAAAGATGAGACATCCTACTCAAAGAAAGATATCCCAGGACCTGAAACATCCAAGATATCCACCAGAGTGCTGAAAAGCAAAAAAGTGAATAAAATATACCTGGAGCAGAATCTGAAAAGAAAACTCATATGAATGGAAGGAACACAGAACAATCTTTCCAATGATATAAAGTTTTCAAAAAATGGAGTTCGGATACTCAAGTTATATCTCTCGGAGTGCAAAAATGAACCTTTGGCTTTGATAGCAAAAAACACCATCAAAAAAAGAAAAATCAAAAGATCGAACGTCAACATCTAGATAGAGCTTGGAAAGAGCGTTTCGACAATATAAGGTTTGTCGAAAAATACCTACATGCCCAAGATATGGCCAAAAAACTGAAGGTGCTCTGGATGGGCCCAGAAGGGGCCTGAAGGTTGCCTACATAGTGCTGACGTCATTGGTCTGGGAGCATAAATTTGACGGTCGTATGGCCGTCACCACCAAAAAACCAATCTGCCTGGAAAAACTCGCCGAAAAAATAATCTGGTACCCGACAAAAAATCACGATATCTGGAAAACAAAGGAGGGGCCGGAAACAGGTCGGTAGCTCCTAGGCGGCGCGAGAGTGGTGTAGGGGCGACTGTTGGCCGGCGGGGCTTGGTGGGAGCCTAGTGGGCGGCACGTGATGAGGCAGATTTGGGCAGAGGTCACAGGGTCGGGCAGAGGGACCAAGATACAGGGGGCCGTGCAGGCAACGATAGGGACCACGACTTGCTGCAGGTCATACGGACCTACAAAGGCCATACGGGCCTGCAGGTATGGGCCTGCACAGGTCGCCGATCCCCCCAAAAAAACTTTTTTTTGTTTTAGAAAAAATAAAAACCTTTTTGATGAAAGGGGTTTCAAAAAATATATATATATATTTTGGAAATCCGGCCTGGGTAAGCCATTAAACTGCCCAATTTTTTTCTCGATCTGCGTGTCTGAGGCCATATGGCCTGGGGCCTAAATTGTTTTTGCCTCCAGAACACCTGACACCAAAATATGTCGAATTTTATATCAAAATTCATGGAAATGACCTCCTGAATCTAACCGTGAGGTCCTTTTGGCACCAAAATGTACCAAAAAATCAGCTATCCCCAAAAATGGAAAAAATCAACTGCACAAACCCTCGAATACACAAATCTGAAGAACAAGGCCCAAAATATCTCATGAAGAGAACAGAGCATGGAGATATAGAGCTTTGATACCATATTGGAGTTGAGGAAAAATCAAGCTCCCAAAGATCACCTGCATGAAAACCTATCACAAAAGGAGAGAAGCAAAAAAGCTATGGAGGCCAGAATTCAGAGATCTAGAAAAGAGGAGTCATATTGATTGTGCAACAAGAATGCAATTCAATAATTACTGTTGTTATAATTTAAAAAAAAAAAAAAGAGAATCCTTATAAAAGGATACTCGAAACCCTAAGGAGAAAACCCAAAAGAATTATAAGATTCTTAAGTTTAGCTTAAGCATGAAGTATAATAGACTAATAATTAAATAAAAATTATTAGCTAATAAAAGATAACTCTAACACCACGATTACGTCCATGGTCATAGCAACGAGTTTGATGCTAGTGATGAACTAAGAGTTTGCACCCTGCACCAATGATCAAGCTTGTCTTTTAATACCAACTATCATAAAAATCAGGGTGGTCGCATCCCTTCATACAATTTTTCGTCTGAACCTACCACTTATTGAGTCATTTTATTGTCAAGAATAATCTAGTCACCACTTTATTCTAGTCATCAATATCACCCTTCTTCGATCTTCCATCATCAACCTTTTCTAAGGACTTATCACATCAATCAATCCAACAATCAAAGATTAATCAAATCAATCATCCAACCCTCAAGTAATCATCTAAATCAAATCAACCTCACTCTAAGGTTTGTCCCTTGTGAAGTTTTATTTAGACCTCATCTTAAATCAATTAATCATTTGGCTTTTGTTCTTGGGAAAGAATCTCCCCCAAATATCTTTGCCTCATCTTTTGTGTTGATCAATACCCTAAGTCCTACGTCTTTATTTTGCTTAGGTTCATTAGTCAATCCTTAGTAGAAAAAGACTTTGATCATCATCTTAAGGTCTAAATTTCACCCAACTTGGTTGTCACCTTGTTTGTGGTTTTCATCATCAACCTCCTCCTGCTGAAATCCTCATTCAAGGACTAAGGTGTGATCTTAATCAACTTTGTCCTAATATAAGGATCCAATAAATCATCCAGTCAACTATCCAAATTAAATTCAAAATCCAAAATTTCCGCTAAGTCCTTTCATCAAGATTTTTCTTCCAATCAATCTTCCCTAAGGTCATTCTTGTATGATCACAACTCGATCTCAAAAGAAGAAGATGGTCGAACAACAATATGGCATGCCAGACATTAGTGTCCTATATCAAGATCCTACACAAGATCCCACACAAGGGTAAAATTTACAACCATCATCTCATGAATATACTAGTAAGACAGTCACAACAATCACAACATCAACTCATCCAATGTAATAATAAAGCTATATCATTAAAAAAATCATAGAGCTAGTAATCATAATGAATCCACTAATATAAATGAGAATACCAATATTAAGAATGAAATAGGAGACATCTGGAACATGAACAAATCTAAAAGTGTTTATCACATCCTCTCATAAAGGATGAGTCAAGGAGAGACACTACATCCTCCCCCCTAATACTCAACTTACTCCCAAAAGTCGCAAAGATTAGAGTGAAGACACACACACACACACACATTAGTCTAAAACTTCCTTTGGACATAACCAAATTATATCTTTCCCTTAGAACAATTACAAATAGTTTACCTAATCTACTCACCAAAGGATTCATCAATCGCTAAAACATCTTAGCCCAACGTTTTCCTCGCTCAAAGTAAGACATTCACAACCAAAGTTTTCCCTTACTTCCTTCACTGATTCAAATTAATGCATTACACAAGAGATAAAACATGACACAACACTCATACTAGGTACAATAAGTATTCTAAATCATTAAAATATTTTCAGGAGAGCATCATCGAGCAATAATTGCAAGACAAAATTATAAATCATATCATCGAGTCAATATCTATAAACAAAAATCACAATAACTCACACCATTCAAGCATTACAACACTCCTTTGACATCTAATTGAATGCATTTAAGAGGACAAATATACATTTAACTCATAAGCACTCATTAAAGATAGGAAATCTGCAGTTCATTTACATTTGACTATATCATGTATATTACAAATTCCTTAAATCCAAATGCACTTCTAGCTAACATTCCATTTAACTCAGGTTAGTTAATTTTTAGTATTTAGCCAAATTGAAAATGGATTCTAACCTAGTCCTACTCCTACAAACATAAAATGTAAAATGATTATTAAATGAAGAGTACTTACTGAAAAGAAATGAACTTCACTAAGAATCAGTGCCTAAATCCAAGGGTAACAAGAGTCAATTGATTGAAACACGTGTCATGAAATCAAACTTAGATCCCGCCATTTTATATCAACATCTATGCATGACATAAACATTTATTAGCAATACACCCACAATTCTACTTATACATCATTTATTTGCATCCTCACACCACAGTAACATGGCTACAAAATTAAATTCTTTCCTAAAAATAAACCTATAAACATGTCACATGTTCACATTTAAATTGCAAAGACAAATTGAAACATCCTTAACGTTTCAATTCATATGACACAAAAACACAAATAATCAAACAACTCTGGAGTATTTTTCATTAATTCTTCAAAATGGTTGATACAATTTCATGAGTTCATATTTCTACAAAAGACATTCTATTAGCAGAACTTTTGACTCTTCTACTCTACCTACCCAGTACAAAATTTCAAAAGTAAAACCCTGTATCAATATTCTTGAATTCCTTTTTATAGAATGTAAGGGAGAAAACAAGCTTCAAATCATTGATACACATGTCAAAATCTAATTGATTAAGAGGTGTATATACCCAAAGGTATCTTTGCTTGAGCATAAAACAAAACATATTTGGACCTTTGAGAGGGAAATGCAAATATAACTGAATTCTTGTTTGAAGATGCTAATGTGAGTTGTTCTCCTAATGTGGCTCATCTTCAACTGATTTGCTAACGTGGATCATGTTGAAATATAAATTAAAGAATAAAATTGAATTAAATCTAACAAAGAGCCAAGACAAGACACTAAAATATGATGACTAAAGAATTTGTACTTCAATAAACACTCAACTTTTTTCAAATACTGTAAGGTACTCGTCATCATATCCTAGATCTGGCAAGGTCCTTATGTAGATAGATACAATGTAATTGAATGTATAGTATGTCCCTCCTACCATGTTGTTCTTTCTCTATTCTTTATGTGTACAATATTCTTGGTACCAATTTGTCATTGCAAGCTTTGATGGTCATTGAAATTGCTATAATTGTTACACCTAAGCAGGATTAGCTCTGGTTTTGTTATTTAAAACTGCCTTGGTATCATTGATAAATTTGGCATACCCTACATCTATGGAAATAATTGTATCCATGGTTGAATGATATGTTGGTATTTGCAGGTTATTTCCATCATCAACCATTGCCAAATATACGACACACGCATTTCAAATTCATTCTTCCAATCCTCAAAATTCTTCAACTCACTATCCTTTCACAAATTCTAGAATTGACTAGTGAGTTAAGGTGCAAAGGAATTCTATTTTTTCCTTTATTGTTTGCTCCTTTTCTACAAACAACAACTCCTCCACCAACATCTGAATCATTTTATCCATTGGTTTGATCTGTGGGGGAGCATTTGGTAAAAATTGTGTTGCCAAAAACTATTGAATATCCCAGACAACTTGGGGGGCTGAATCAGTTGTACATTAAAATATTTTACTTTTCCCATAGAAAATGGATCTAATAAACCAATCTCAGATTACTTAACCATAAGCAAATATAAACATGAAAGAACATATACATGAAAAACTAGATATGACGTGGAAAACCCAAGAAGGGAAAAACCACAGAGAATGTTAGCCCTCAATATGAAAACACTTGTTAGGGTGACACCGGTTAATGTGATTTTTACAAAGATGTCTCATTGCCAGAATTGCTCACTGTAGGTGGGCCCACTGCCCTACTAAAACCACCAAAAAAGAAAGAGGGCTCACTGTCCAAAAGAAGTAGAAAGAAAGAAAGAATCCAACACTGAAGCACATAGATCAATTGTCAAAAGAAACCTTAGGCTCACTACCACTGATACCAAACAACATTAGCACACAACCATACAAATCATCTGCAACAAAACACAACCTCGTACAAATCAACAAGAGATAGATCTTCTTTTCAATCCAAATTCTTCTATATCTTTCTATTGTATTCCTCATTACAATCATTCTTCATATATACTAATCTTCGAAATAAAATTTTCAAGTTGGCCAAGGAGATAAAGAAACACGATTCAAAATAGGTCTTCACTAAGCATTCCCACGATGAAAAGGACTGAGAAGTGGACCACACCATGATGCAACAACACGTTATCCAAATGTCACAAATATCAAAGCAGAAGATAGGGCATCCGGGGTCAACTGGACCCAAAATAATCACATCCAAAACCACAACTTTGGAACACACCAACACGTGCTGAAATAGAATAACAAAGATAAGTACATGAATAACATAAATGCAAAATCTTATCGATAGAATTGGAAATGCAAAGAAACGTGGAGTAGTACAATCTTTTTCATAAATCATCATTGTTGCATGAACTTTTAGAGCACAACTTTCGAACCTCCAAATCATGAGAATAATATTTTAAGGTAATATCCAACAACATATCAACACATCATGAACACATCTGCAACATATCAATAATGTGGATCAAAACGAAATACTGAAACACAAAATTAGTACATTGACATCAATGACAACCATACTGACACATCAAACATCTTCACATTTGCAACAATCTCCCCCTTTGACATTGATGGAAACATTCATCAATGACAAACACCAATTCTCCAATCTCTCCAAATCTCTCTTAATCTCTCCCACTTTGACATCAAAGACAAAGGTGAGTAGCAACTCAACACAAAAACCACATAGCTCCCCCTAAGAGGAGGCCCCAATCATTAGCCCAAACTAAAATATGCATGAAGCTCCCTGGAATAATGCACTACTATAAGCATTTAGTTCAAGCTAGGAAGGGGTATGGCCCCTAACATCTTTCGAAGGTACTCAAAAGTATCTTTGCAAAAAGCCTTTGTAAATATATCTACAACTTGCTCCTTTGTAAGTATATATGGGAGTTTCACTTCGCTATCTAAGACCTTTTCTCTTAAGAAATGATACCGAAAAGAGATATGCTTTGTTTTGGAATGCAGTACCAAGTTCTAAGAGATATTGATTGCACTTTTATTATCACACAATATTGAGATCAGTTCATCAAACATCACACCAATATCCTTCAATGTTTGTTTCATCCAAAGTACTTGAGTGCAACATGAAGCTGCTATAATATACTCAATTTTTGAGGTTGATAAAGATACATAATCCTCCTTCTTACTTAACCATGCAGCTAACCGAGAGCCAATGAAAAATGTGCCACCAAGTTAGTACTCTTTTTGTCATCAACACTTCCTGCTCAATCTGCATCAGTATAATCTTTCAGAGTAAAGTTTGATCCTTTGGGATACCACAGCCCAAAATCATATGTTCCTTTCAAATATTTGAATATCCTCTTTACTACAACAATATGATATTCTTTCGGTTCTTGCTGAAATTTGGCTATACGACAAATGACATACATGATGTCCAGTCTAGTAGAAGTTAGGTACAATAGTCTTCCAATAATTGATCTATACTTGCTTGCATCAATCTTAGGAGATTTGTCATCATTAGTTAATTTGCATTCAATATTCATAGGAGTACCGGTTTGGAACTTTCCAATCCAAACTTCTTGAATAGCTCTCTAACATACTTTGACTGTGAAATGAAAATACCTTTACTATTTTGATTCACTTGCAATCCAAGAAAGAAATTTAACTCGCCAATCATGGACATTTCAAATTCATTTTGCATTTCACTAGCAAATTTCTTGCACATGTCATCATCACCTCCAAAGATTATATCATCCACATACACGTTAACAATTAAGATCTTACATGATTCAACTTTGAAGTAAAGATTATTGTTAGCTGGCCTTTTTTAAAAACTTTGATTCAATACATACTTATCCAACCTTCCATACCAAGCTGTAGGTACTTGCTTCAATCTATACAATGCCTTCTTCAATCTGGAAACAACATACATATTATTTGGTAACTTGAATCCTTCAAGTTGTTCAATGTAGACGTCTTCTTTCAACTCTCCATTCAAAAATGTTGACTTCACATCCATTTGATAAAATTTGAAATCCTTAAATGCTACGAAATCCAAAAACATCCTAATAGCCTCCATTCTACAAATAGGAGCATACATCTCTTCAAAATCAATTCCTTCAACCTGTGTGTGACCTTTGCATACCAATCTCATTTTGTTTCTTACAACCTGACCATCTTCATCTAGCTTGTTCCAAAACACCCACTTTGTTTCAATAACATTCTTATATGTTGGTCTAGGGACTAGTTGCCAAGGCCGATTTTTCTCAATTTGATTTAGCTCTTCCTTCATAGCCTTCATCACAAGATTCTTCAACTGTCTTCGATTCAACTTCATAAAGTAAATGGAAAAGAACTTGTTCTTCAATAGCTTTGCTTCTTGTAATAACTCCTCTATTTTTGTCTCCTATAATTTGATTCTTAGAATGATTTTTTTGCACATACCTCGTGGTTTAAATAATACAATTGCTAGAGCAACTTGAGTTTCTTTCTCCTTGTCTTCATCTCCATTCTTCTCTTCTTCTCTACTTGTAGACTCATCAGATTCATATCCTGCTTGTATACTTGTTTCTTTTGAAATGTTTTCATCAACTTTCACATTTGCACTTTCAATGACTTTATTTAACCTCTTATTGTAACATCTATAAGCCTTTCTCTTTGTAGAATAACCCGGAAATATACCTTCATCATCTATGCTATCAAACTTTCCAAGATTTCCTTCATCTCTCCAGATATAGCACTTACTTCCAAAAACTTTGAAATACTTCACAAATGGAATCCTTCCATGCCATAGCTCAAATGATGTCTTCCTGTACTTTTTTCTATATAGAACTCTGTTAAGAGTATACATAGTAGTGTGTATAGCTTCTCTCCAGTAGACTTCTAGTAAATTTGCTTCTTTGATCATAGTTCTTGCCACCTCTTAAATAGTCCTATTCATTCTTTCCACTACTCCATTCTGTTGAGGTGTCCAAGGAGCAGATAAATGTCTTCTAGTTTCATGTTTCTCGTAGAAAGTATCAAATTCATCTGAAATAAATTATCCTCCTCTATTACATTTTAAGGATTTAATCCTTCTATCAACTTCATTATCAACTCTAGCTTTGAATATTTTAAACTTTTTCAATGCCTTTGATTTTTCTCTTAGAAATGCAACCCAAGTCATTCTAGAATGATCATCTATTAATAGCATGAAATACCTCTCACCTTGTAAATTCCTTGTTCTGGTCGGACCACAAAGGTCTATGTGTACCAAATCCAATAATCTGGAAGAAGATTCTTTTCCTCTGAATGTTCCTCTTGTTTGTTTTCCCACTTGACATTCATTGCAAATACTATTATCTGGTTTAGTCAGTCTTGGTAAATCTCACAACCCTTGCCATACTAATCTTCACCAATTTATCAAATTTGATGTGACACATCCTCCAGTGTCATAGCCAACTTTCATTGATATGAGATAATAGGTAATGTCCAGTAGCAACTTCCAATTGATACATGTTTCCACTTGTCTTTTTCCTTGCAGCACTAACATTTTCGAAACTCTTCAAGATCTCACAACTACCATAATGAAAAAAAAAATTGATATCATTTTCTCCAATCTACCCAAAAATTAAGAGATTATGGTGTAATCCTTTCACATAGTAAACATCATTAGTGTTGTGCTTTCCATTAAACCTAATAGAACCAATTCCAACAATCTGGGCAGTCTGATCATCTCCGAATCTAATAGAACCACCATCATACTTTTCAAGATTTACAAAATTACTTTTATCACCAATCATATGATTTGAACATCTAGTATCAATCAACCATTCATTTCTATCTCTTCTAACATGCAATACTAAAGCAACAGTCTCAACAATCTTGGAATTATTACTAGGTTTAGGTCCATCTTTTTATAGCAAGAATAAACAATCGCCATCCTTATAATTCGACTCATCATCTAAAATACCAGCATCATCTCTAACATAGTAGGCTTTCTTATTGAAATTTCTTTTATTTTCATTAAACTTTTGTTTTGATCCTCTTTTTTTAGATATCCAGATGCATAATGACCAATCTTTTCACACTTAAAAAATTTAAGAGGTAACATACCTTTATACTTGTCGGTTCCTCTCTTTAGTTTTCTTACAAAGTTTGCTTCCATTTCATCCAGGCTCTCATCATCATTTGGATTTTCATCTGTTACCTTTGATGCTTTAAACGTTGTCTCAGTTTTTGTTTTGTCTTTACCAAACTTCGTCATCTTGAATGTTGTTAAGGTGCCATACAACTCTTCTCTGGTAAACTTTGACGAATCAAAAGTTTCTTTAATAGCTGAAATCTTGTCACTGTAAAATTCCGGTAAAGTCCTCATAATATTTTTTATCACATCCTTGCCATCTAGGACACCACCAAAATATCTAATCTCATTTACTACACTATCGACCTTTTGAAAGTAGCTTGTTATATCTTCACCTTCTTCCATTCTTAAATTCTCATATATGTCTTTAGCAGTCTGCATCTTTGCTAGCTTAACTCTATCATTTCCTTCATAGATATTCTTTAATATTTCCTAGACTTCATAAGTAGTATCTAATGCAACAACCTTCGTCAATTAAATTTTATATAAATCACTAAAGATAGCATTACCTTGCTTGCTCATTCTCTTCATAGGCTTCAATCTCATTCGGTGTAGTAGGTCCATTTGCCAGTTGCACATACTTGGTCTCCACAACTTTCCAAGTCTTGTAACTTAGAGAAATCAAATATCATCGCATCTTCACTCTCCAGAAACTATAGTCAGATCCTTCATAAGAAGGAATATCCAATTTATGTGGCATCAAATCTCCTTGAGCGATTAATCTCACTATCTAGGAACAAAAGCTCTTATACCAATTGTTGAATATCCTAGACAACTAAGAGTGGGGGTGAATCAATTGTACTTTAAAATATTTTACTTTTCCCAAAAAAATAGATCTGGTAAACCAATCTTAAATTACTTAACCATTTGTAGATATAAACATGAAAGAACATACACATGAAACACCAGAAATGATGTGGAAAACCCAAGAAGGGAAAAACCACATAGAATGTTAGTTCTCAATATGAAATTGCATGTTAGTGTGACACTAGTTAAGGTGATTTTTACAATGATGGCTCACTGCTAGAATGATCGCTGTAAGTGGGCTCATTGTCTGGCTAAAATTGCCAGAAAAAGAAAGAGGGTTCACTACCCAAAAGAAGTAGAAAGAAAGAAAGAAAGAAAGAATCCACCATTGAAGCACTCAACTGAATTGTTGGAAGAAACCTTAAGCTCACTAACACCGGTACCAAACAACATTAGCACAAAACTACACAAATCATCTGCAACCAAACACAACCTCATACAAATCAACAAGAGATAGATCTTCTTTTCAATCCAATTTCTTCTATATCTTTATATTGTATTCCTCATTACAATCATTCTTCATACCTATTGATCTTCGAAATAGAATTTTCAAGTCGTCCAAGGAGATAAAGAAACACAATTAAAAATAGATCTTCACTAAGCATTCCCATGGTGGAAAGGAACGAGAATTGGACCACACCATGATGCAACAACATGTTATCCAAATGCTGCAAACATCAGAGAAGAAGATAGGGCATCCGGGGTCAACCGAACCCGAAATAATTCATATGCAAAACCACAACTCCGAAGCACACCAACACATGCTGAAATAGAATAACAATGATAAGTACATGAATAACATAAATGCAAAATCTTATTAGCAAAACTGGAAATGCAGAGAAACACGGAGTATTGCATGAACTTCCAGAGCACAACTTACAGACCTCCAAATCATGAGAGTAATATCTCAAGGAAATATCCAACAACATATAAACACATCATGCACACATCTACAACATACCAACAATGTGGAGCAAAACCAAACACTAAAACACATAATCAGTACGTTCACATCAATGACAATCAATGATAACCATATGACACATCAAACATCTTCACATTTGCAACAAAAAACAATCTCTCAAAAATGTGTGCTTTAGGATGTCATTGTTCAAACATTATTTTCAAAATGGGCAAACCTCCTTGCACTGCTTCTCTGCTTGTAATAGTGCTTGATAGCTATTATGCACTTCTTTTATCTTTTCCAAAATTCTCTTACACATATGCCTAAAAATACTTTACATGACTTCTAAAGCCTTATCCTTTGCAATCTCCCTTGCTTGATATGAAATTTATTCCATTGATTATAGCATGTCTCCATAATCCTTCACTTTTTCTTCCAACCTTGCAATCTCCTGGGTTGAATAATCATCTTTTGAAGTAGAAGAAAATGGCTGAAAACGAGCCAGTGTTCCCTCTAGAGCAAGAGGTTTCTCATCTTGACCTAAAGCCTTTTTCAATCTTATATTCTGCATGCATGGATTATTAACTACTTCATTCAGGGCAACATGCCTTTTTGTAAGATCATCCATTTCCTTTTGTTGCTCTTCAGTTATAGCCTTGGCAAACATTGTTGAGTATAAGGAGACTATGACAACTTCCAAGATAGTTGTGTCCTTTAGTGTTCTTACAACAACATTGCCTAGTGTCTCTTCAACTCCATGTAATAAATTTGGCTTATTAGTCCTCAAAACTTTAATCCATTGAGCTAAAGATTTGGCATTTGGATTATATCTTGAGCCTCTCACTCCTCGGACACTTTCGAACTCAGTAGAAAACATTGGATCTTCTTGTTTTTTGATATGATCCAATACAAAAATATCCCCAAGATTCCAGTCTAGTATCAAAACTATACCACTCTCTTTCACCATTCTCTTGGTTTCATCAGGAGTTATGTCATTGTCATCTGTTTTGAGGTATGAAACCTCTTCTTTTGGTGCCTCTTTCATCTTCATATGTAACCAAAAGCTCTTGAACTCTGGTACCTTGACAAAATCATCATCAAAAATAAACTGAGTGGCAACAATTATTCTCTCATCGTCCACTTGGTCTATTGGGATGGTGTGAGGGATATTTTCTATATTCTTTGGTTCTTCTTCCTTCGGATCCCCAATATGTCATAACCCTCTTTATAGACCTAGATTAGACTTATTATTATTAGTATTACTATTATTATATTTATTATTATTATCACCACTACCACTGTTAATATTTAATTTTATAAGCAATGTTAGTTGGAGATGAGAAATTGAATAAGTATGGAATTATTTTAAAAAGAAGAATGAATATTAGTGACTCGCACATGAGGTCATAATTTACTTGGAAATTACTTCTTTTCCCCAATATTCTAATTGAGCACATGGTGTAGGAGAAATAAAAAGATTCTAGAAGTGAATTTCGAATTCAAAATGCATGGTCAAATGTAACTGCCACTATGACAAGTTGTAAGGAATATGTCTTGCATGAAAAAAAATTTTCAAATTGAAATTTTATTTGCGTGTAACCCCCACTTTTGCATGGAATTATTTTGGGAAAAAGAATATGTGAATCATTTAATTCTTTTGTAGTGGGCAATGGCTCCCATTTTTTTATATATTCAAGATTTTCGAAAGGGGGGGAGTTCAGGGTTTTTGGAAAAGTAGTCTCAAATTCTTTAATTTGTGTCATGATAGTTTGTAGAAATTTTGCATTACAAGGAAACAATTTTTGTATGATCTTTGCATGACAAGAAACGTGAAGGGTGAATCAGTGAAGATTATCAATGGGGGCTACCATTAGAAAATGTAGGGGAGCATGATCGGGAAGCTACAGAAGAAAAACATCGAGGCAATCACGACACGAAGATGAGGAGGAGATAGTGGGAAGAAGAGTAGCGAAATTTTCCAGGTTCCTATTGATCCCTCTTTCAAACTATTAAATCTTAATTTCATCTATAGGTGTAGACAATTGGATTGCATTAAAAGTGGTGTGAAATTTTGTGTTTTCTCCATTTTGAACGTAATCTGGAATGATGATTGCCTTGGTATAAGTCTGGCAAGTCTACTGGCTGAACATGCACAACTTTGTAATTTTTTCTCTCTTCTCATTGTGCACTTTAGACATTTTATTATTTTGGAGCTCTCCGTAGAATATTTTGGGGAAACAAAAAAAACAAAAAACGCTCCACTTGTTGGGGTTTATTTACATCCTGGATCTCGGTGTTAATGATTTTCAAACCATTTTTTGCAAAACCTGAAATCAATGCTTACTATGATATGGCATTCCTTTGTAGAATACTGTCAACTAGTTCACATGCTTGCATGTGCATCTCCTTGTATCTTTGCATTATATTCGATTGTGATATATTAAAAGTATTTTTTTTGGCCAACCAATACTCACGCCTTGGGTGTGCTTCCATACCTTGCATACGATTGTAGTTTCATCATTTTTACACTGAAATTGTTTTGTTCATATTTTATAATCTCAATTTCATATTTTACAATCATTTCATTCCATGAGATGGCATTTGATCTTGAGGCTTTTTGTCAAACAGTTTGCATGCCTTATCTGAGCATTCACATTTTGCATTTATTTTAGCGAGGCACTGTACCTTCAACATTGGGCATTATATTTCCTTATGTTGTGCTTAGATAGACCTTCCTTCATTATTACTGGCTATCTGCACAACGCACGCCATATAGTGCAAGCCTAATATCCAGATTGTTTTATTCAACGTCTCCAATAACCTACATAAGAACTGGGTTAAAATAATGGAAACGGTTTACATCCCTGAGATCATTTTTTTAAGAACCCACAATATTTAGCTGAATGATGTCGATACCCTGTTCAAAGACCCCATTAGAATCCTGGTAATATTTGGGCTTACACTTGTGATTCATGTTTGTTTTAAAGTTTGGGAAGCCTTCATTTTAAAATTTATTGGGAGCACATTTTGTAACATTGCATTACATTTTGTTGTCATCGTATTGCAAACCGCTTGCCAAGTGTGAGAATCCATGTTTTGCGTGCATTTATCCTTAAGTTAGGAATTGAGGAATATATGTTTATTTATTTATTTATTTTACTGAATAACTGATTTATATTGAAAGAAAAAAAAAACCCATTTTCTTTTATTTGTTTCATTTTAACAACGCCAATAGTATTCACAAAATAATTAACGTACAGGTAATTATGTAAGATGTATAGTTGTGGAAATAAGAACAATTTGATATTTCCTATACGAAATTGGACTGTCATCTAGCCTGAAGTTTGGCACACATTAATATTGAATTACTGCATAAGAAGTATTCTAATACACTTTAGTAATCACCTCTATGGAAATGATCACCTGGAAAGAAAAGTCATTTTTCACCCATCTTTAGAACGATGGATAATGCCTAATAAAGTTATCTTAAAAATATAAAATGCAATGATAGGGAAATGTTCCGAGGAACTTCGTGCTAATTCCTATTTTATCATTATGGAAGAGATCACCGTTAGAAATAAGAACCATTTAGATCACTATTTATCATTATGATGAATAAAGACTATGCTTTTTTTTCTTAGGTGAGAGAGACATGATTTAGTTAAAGTGATAGGTGGGTCCTTAAGAAAACTTTCAGGAGTCTAAACTTAGCTTTCCTTAAGAGTTACTAACTCTTTTTTTCTCTCCCTCCACATTTGTCTAAACTTCGGAATTAAATTAATAAATAAGAATGAAGGACTAATTTTTTATTAGTGGGAAATTAGTACATCTAATGAAATAAAGAACTTCTTTTCTAAATTATAAAGGGGATTTGTTATTATTATTGGATGTAGAATTCAATTTTAGCTTTATTTCTTTAATTTTGAAGATTTATAAACATGTATTTGTATCAATGATTTATGAGCCTGGAAAGTAAATATAGAATGACAAAGTTAGGATTTTATTTTTTTTATTTTTTTTGGGAGGGGGAATTAAAAAATATCATATATCTTTCGTGTCATAGAATTATAGAGTTTATGATGATTTAAACATAGTGAAGGAGATGGTTAGCTCTTGTGTAGATTATTGGCATGATTGTCTTTAGAGTATTCTAGCAAATAATTGAATAAAATTGAAGGAGAATCATTAGGAGTATTATGCATATTGTTATTATCCACAGTCGTATGAGCCAATTAATAGAAATGTTTGTACTTAGAACTCATGAATCTATAATTGAATTTAGAGGGAAAAGTATTGATCCTTTTGTAATCATGATAGGTATAAAGAAAATAAATGAATCATTGTAGCGTACAACCTATTTCTTAAATGATTATTTTATATAATTTTAAAATATTCAAATATTAATCAGGAGAAGTATATCAAATAAAACAATTAGATGTAGATTGATTAGAATTATTTATTAAGAGACTTAGTATTATAGCGTTGAGACTCTTTTCAAAACAATTAGTAATTAAAAATGATGTGGATATTTTGAAGCTTATTATTAAATAGCTCTTCCCTACAAAAGATAAGTGTTAAAATTTGTTCCCATGGTCGTTCAAGCAATTTAATGCCTTTCAAGTATTAGGATTCGTATTTAAAGTAAGGTTTTCATTTGTAGAAAATAATTAAAGATAAAATTTATGTTACTTCAAATGGATGAATTAGTTGGTTATCAAATGAGGCTTATTATTAATAGTTTTTTTTGCTTCAAACAAGTGTTAAATTCATTTCCAAGTCTTGCTATCTAATCATTTATTTTAGTACCTTCCAAGTATTAGGATTCATACTTAAGTGTAATGGTTTTGTTCACAACATTTATATCTTGCAAGTAATTCAAATCATTTTCATAAGCTATCTCTTACAAGTATCATAGCTTTCAAGCGATTAGTACTTTCAGGTATTTAGTTCAAGGTTTATAATTCTAATTATTATCATAGTTTTCTTCCAAGAAATTACTATTTTCAAAGTGGTTAATTTGTTTATTCCATTATCGTCAAGCATGTAAAACTTATATCTTAGTATTTTAAATTCAAGCAGTATTCCTTGCATATAAAATTTCTTTTTCATAGTTGTTTTAGTATAATATTTAAGTTTTCATGAATTCGTATTTAGACAACTAAACAAGGGGAGTTGAAACCAAAAACCTTAGCAGCGTTCGGTATCTATGGTGCCTATGGGTCACACTTACGGGTAATGTCGTCGTGTTGAACTACTGCACTTAAAGCCTAATAAAGTTGCAACAACGACGTCTGTGGCATAGCCCCTCTAAACCGTTGCGGAGAAATAAGGGTCATATAGAAGTTAAAATCCAAGGGGCGGGTAATCCCCTTTGGATCGATAATCTAAAAAGATAAATTTTTAAATGAATTTACATCCGCTCAGTTAAACTTTAGAAAACCCCATCAAGGTTGGTTGTGAGTGATTCTTTTGGGAATTTATTTTATCTTGATGAATTCAGCGGATGATAACGGATTAAGGGTGATGCATATAATAGGAAATATGTCTTAGTTGTTTTAGGACACAAGCAGAAGGCCACTTTGAGCCTTTTTGCTATAGAGCTACCATTGTGGGTAGCAACCACAGAGAAACTGTTTTGGACATTGACCCTAGAAAGGGTTGCATACCCACCAAACAGTTTACATTAAACCATAGTTAGAAACTAGAACTACATACTTTACGCCTTGATCCCGTGCCGAAACGGGTATGTAGGCAGTCTAGGGACGAAGTTGTCCCTTGTACTTAGGCATTTGGGGGTGGGGATTAGGATTTGGCTTTGGGTGAGTAGTTGGTTCTTGAAGATCCTTGGTCTTTTAATCAAATGGTGCAAATATTAATTGAAAGGTTAAAATTAATTCAATGCATACTCAGAAGGAATCTCGTATGGATTTGCTTGACTTCCCGAGGCTTTGGGCCAAATTTTGAGGCAGAACTCAAGCTTGTTTATGTAATTATTTTAATACTCCTAAGGACGACACCCTCGGTACACTCCTAGTAGGGGAGTGTAGTCTTTAGAGAGTGGCTCAGGACCCGGATGGTCCCGATGAGTCTAAAGTCTTTGGCCAGAGCATATCTTATTCTTATGAATAGATGCCTACTCCGTTTGGGTAGATGCCTATACCGGATTGGATAGATGAAACCTCTATCCCATATGGACAGATGCCTAACCCGTATGGTTAGATGCCTAGTACCATATGGATAGATGCCTAATCCGTATGGTTAGATGCCTAGTACCATATGGATAGATGTCTAACCCGTATGGTTAGATGCCCATCCCAGTTGGGATGGATGCCTATCTCGTTTGGATAGATGTACCTAAGTATGTGATTGAATCAAAAATAAATAAGAATTAGTAAGAATAAGAAATCAATGTTTTATATATATGACAAAAAAAAAATCAGTTGAGTTTTTGGATTAAGTTAAGTGGGTTATTACACAATATATTCCCCTAGTGGAGATGGTAGTGGTTGATTCATTTCCTACTCAAACCTCATCTACAACATGTTATATGCAACCACCTTAGTTCTACCCCTTGTTTCCTCAACTACTTCATGAGCTTTATTCTAAGGTATCTCTTCTGCCTCATGGCTTTTATGGGGTTGTTCCTTAGCCGAACTAGGAGGAATAACTTGTGATGTTTGAATATTTGAATCCACAACATGTTTTCCTTTATCCCTCACTTGCTCCACTCTAGGTGGTACTTGTTCTTGTATCCTCTGCATTGTGGGTGGTGGGGCTGCAAGTGACTGACCATAAATTTGTTTAAAGATTTCAAGCATGATAGTCATCCTTTGTACATCATGTGAGGTTTTTGAACAAAAAGCCTATAAATCGGGTCCCAATTTCTTCCTTTTTCCTCAAGCCTCAATAAAATGGCCAACTTCTTTTTGTTTTGCAATTCTTTTGAGTCATTTGGGAAATTCCTTATTACATCTTCATCATAAAATATCTCATGGAAATAAGGTTTTCTCTTCAATATTTTAATACATTAATGATTCATGTATCCTTTAAGATCAAACCCTCTCAATTTTCCACTCTCCCAATTATACATGTTCTTCATGTGATCCTAAACACTTTCTAAAGTATCATACCCAACTAAGAAATAAAAAAACTTGGAGTGTCTAGGGATATGCTTCCCCTTCTTTTCCTTCTTCTTATATTGTTTCTCCAACCACATGCTGCCACATGAATTCCAGTAAACCTAGTTTGGTAGAAACTATCCTGGACAACCAATGAGTTGCCTGCGGGCATCCATATACTCTAATCAAAGTATACTTAGCATTGAAGAACTAGTCACCAAAATTTTGGGCAAATACACCCTCAAGTACTAGTTTGTTTGTTGGTTTCTTATCCTTTTCTCTTGAGAGCTCTACAATCTTGGGTGGCAATCTAGAGAAAGTTAGTCTACACCACCTCAGTATCTTCATGGAAAAGTGATCATGAAACATTTTGTAGTTTGAGTTTTTACATTTTTTATCACACACACACACACACACACACACACACACACACACACACACACACACACACACATATATATATATATCCACCTCTACATCGGTCTAGGATTACCAAAATCATCCACAAACTTCACCTCCAAAATTGGGCTCCATATATATATATATATATATATATCCACCTCTACATCAGTCTAGGATTACCAAAATCATCCACAAACTTCACCTCCAAAATTGGGCTCCATGTTGTTCTATCTTGAAATAAAAGAGTATGACACAAGAGGGAGTGATACCTAAAATTAATGAGTATAGAGTCATTTCTCACCCTCATCAATCCTTCATGTAGCTAATTTTGGATGTATGTAGCAAAATCATCCTCCTCATTTACATTTGGGTGTTGCATTCTCATGGTCATCATCATCATATTTACAAGAATCCACGCTGTATCTGCATCCCTACCAAAAATTTGGCACAAATCATAGTAGGTTCTTACAAAAAAATTCAAAATTAATAAACTCAAAAGGCTCCTACTCCAAGAATGAGATGTCACTCTTGTTGTCACAAGGATTTTCACCCAGAAGATAAGCATGATGCTCAACGATCCCGTGAAACATGGGAACATCTTCAAGCCCATGGGTTGCTCATAGCAAAGATGAATCTCCATATTGTGGGACAGTTCCCCTTTAGATCTCCTAGCTACTATTGATTTTGACTGGAAAAGGGATAGCAGGATGATTAAAACTGAATAATTAAACTAAAGGGGTGATATACCAATTGATTAATGACTTGATGTGCCACGTAGAGTTACAAATACTTCAACAAAGAAGCTACATTTGCTCTCAACTTATCAATACATGCTTTACATAAATGATTCATATGAAATGTTTGAGTTTTTTTATGTTTGTACAAAGGAAAATGATATCATTTTCACAATTTCATTCATAAAATATGATAACACATTGACCTGCACTATAGCATGTTCTTCTTAAAATAAATATTTACATAATGAAGCAAAATAAAGAGTTTTGTTGATAAAACTACAAGATTTACAATTAATCACTCGTGAACAACACGTAGACAAGAAGATGTTTTGAGAAGGAAAGTCAGCTTCTTTTTTGTTTATCATAAGTCACTTGCATTACAAGATTGAAAAAAATTATCTACGAAATAACTGAAAAATACCCATGAGAAATGAGTTAGAAAGCATTTCCTTTTTCTATAGCAAAGACCAAAACTCAGAACTAGAAGAAAAAGAAGTAGAAGTCTAACTTATATTGAGAAAAGGCTCCTTGATTCAAAATTTGAAATCTTTTGCTCCCTTTTGCTTTGATGTCTTAGTTCTCCATCCTGACTGAAAGTGACTAGTTGAGTGGACTCCAAGGGGAGATGAGGTGGATCCAAATAACTCCAATTTCTCCTTGAAATTAGGTGTTTGACTGTAATTAAATTTTGAACTTCAAAAAACTTGCTGGTTCAAGTGGACTTGAAAATCCCTCAAAAAATGGTCTAGAACTGGAGATATCATACCGATTTTCCTCTCAAAATTGCCCTTGGTTGATGGCTAACCCAAGTAGGGTCTCCAACTAGGAGTAGGACTATTTTAGGTGATCCAAATTCCCATTTTGAGACCTTCTAACTACCCTTCTTAGGTGGTTTGCATGGTATTGGAAAAATTGAAATTCAAAAGCCTCTAAGGAGAGAGATATTTCGATTTGAAATCCTTCATAAGATCCCTCAACACTTGACACCATTACTTTGTTTCCTCATATTGTACAGACCTATTAGGAATTAATCTTTACTTGGTAAAGTTAATTTTCTTTTCCTTTTTACTTGTAGGAATATTCTTAAGGAATCCCTACAAGTCATTTGTCTTTTTTGAGTTCTCACAACTCATTTTATTTATTCCAAATATGTGTAATATTAGATTTCCTCCTTATGAGGATTGGGATACTTTGTGCACACATAGGATGATAGATGGCATCCTTAGACTTGGGAGTTACATTTGCAACTCCTCTCTTACCTCTATATATTTGAGATGCCTCTCTCATTTCTTCTATGGAAGTATTTCTATGCTAAGATCACTCTCTATTTCTCTCATTGTACTTTCTTAGGCTTTATGCCATCTTCATAATCACAAAGGGTTTTCTCTTTGCTTTTCCCCCCTTACAAATCTTGTGCCTCTTTCTTGGATTATGGTGTTCTTGCACTTGGTTTTGGCTTCTCATTTTTATGGTAATACTCTACCTTCAAACAATTGATCATTGATTAGTTCTTCCGTGGTACTTCATGTTATTTTCCTTTCAAGACCACAATCTCTATAGTTGTAGCTTTCACATCCAAAAACTTCTACCATTGGTGCAGTCTTTTGCTTGCCCATTTTAGAAGACTTGGTTGCTACCTTGCTACAAGACTCTTTGTTTGTCTTAATGCTTCTTCATGATATAGATTGTCGCTATCTTCTAAAATAATTATTCTAAAGCTTAATAATTGTCTTAAATATTGCAACAATTCATTGTAAATGTCAATATCTCCTCCATTATTCTATATGATTATTCACTGATCATCTACAAGTTGCACTATTACAATGGTATCCTTCATTCACAAACCTTCCTTTTTTGTTGTAACTATGTTTGGGTGGTAGGCTTTTGTGAATCTTTGGTCTTTCTCTTTTACTATGGTTTGTATATGTGTATACCTATGACATAACAGTCATAACCATTAAATGGTACCTTCTCTTGACTATAGGTGCTCAATGAGGTCATGACAATATGGATTTGTCCTTTATACTTATATATTCCTTTATGATCAAAACAACCATTCTATAGCAATGAAAACCTTCAAACATTGCCCTTGGGACTGGTGAAGTTTACTCAAACACTATGAACTGGGTTTGCACAAAATTTATTGGTTTTTTTCATTTTACTATTTTCTTTATTTTGTCCAAAAATTACAAAAACTCAATTTGTATTTTTCAAGATATGACTAAATCACAGTTGCTCCCCGTATCTACCTTGCACTCTTTAGTACCTTGACTCTCATTCCCAACTATACCTTCCTTTAATGATGATCAAACCTTGGGAGCTTTTATCTGACAGATTGTTCGTTCATTATACCCATTTGTGTCCTTTGATTTGACTATGTTTTCCTCTTTGTCCATATGAATAGGCTTTCAAAACCCTTGTATTTCTTATTGAATGGAAATAAAGGATCAAGACTACCATGTTTAAACACACGACTGTATCTCCTCAAACATAGTCAATGAACCTTTTAAAAGCATGAAAACATTTGTAAAACAATGAAAATGACTTCATAAAAGAGGATGAAACCATAAAGACTAAAAAGGAACTCTTTGCAAACAATATATGAGGACATTAGCATGATGACTGAAACCCTACCTCGCTTGAATGACTTTCAACTCGAGATTTTCTTATCAAACCGATGATATTGCATGAAACTCATTATTCTTTTAATGATTTTTTTTGTTCTGGAACGTACATCTTCTTGCAACTCTCTATGAATTGTTACCTCAACTAAGAACATGGCTCTTTCCACCATGAAATCCATTTAACTGCCCCCTTTTTAAATAGAGTTTTCCTCTCCATTGACGGCCATTACAGTGTAAAACATGATACAAAAGCTTGTTTTTCTCTTACACCTTCTTTATCATGGGTTAGGGAAAGTTTTCAAGCATTTTTTAACAAATAAATGAATTGAAATTCCCTCCTAACCATGTGATTTTCCACCTTCCTTTGCTTTTTATTTTAAACTTTTTCCAAGAAATAAACAAAATAAAGGCAAATTTTGACATTTTAATTAATAACAAGGGCCTATAACACTTGGAATACATAAATAATGTTAACATATGAGAAACCCTTAAAACCAAACACATACATTTTTTACTTGACTTCACTAAGAGAGTGCCACCGGAAAAAAAATGATCCTAAAACTCAGTCCGAGACAAAAACAAAGTAAAAATGAAAGTTCTTAGGTGTTATTTTGACCCAAGGGATAAACTGGATAACATTATGGCAACCTCTCAGGGATGTTTTTTTGCTTAACAAGAGGACCAATATCCTAAATGACTTTCATTGGGCACAAAGACTCAAGAAATCTAAGATCATACTTGAACAAACTTTAGACCTTGTTGTTAGAAACATAGAACGACACTTGACTTAGACCAGACTGCAACAAATGTGCTACAACACTTGGAGAAATGAAAACTAGACTAACATGTGATAAACACTTGGAGAAATTCAAAACACGAGTGAAACAAGATGTTCCAACAACTTATTTGAAAGAAAAAATAATCTAGTATGTACAAAAGTTGAAACATTACCTCAAAAATAATGCTTGAGATTAATCCCATTGAATTTCTCCATCCAACTTAGACAACTGAAAAGCATTGTGTTGTTTGCACTCAGAAATAACATATGGCCCTCTCCAAAAAGCATCAAATTTAGTATGCTTTCTAGGTCTACTCTTGAACTCATCCCATTTCAAAATAATGTTTCCTTCTTTGAATGTTCTTCGAGAGGCCCTTTTATCAAATGATCTCTTTACTTGAGCTTGGTGTATTTCCATCTTTTTCATGGCATCATTTTTCACCTCCTCTAACTCAACCAATTGAGCTAATCTTACTACCATAGGTTCTTATTCAATCATATCAAGTTGATTGACTAGATCAAGGGTTGGAAGTTCAAGAGATATAGGCAACCTTGCCTCTTTCCCATAAACAAGCATGTGTGGTGATATTCCTATTGACCTCTTTGGAGTAATCCTATCAACCCACAATGCTGATTTCAACTTGGTATGCCAAGCTCTTTGATTCCCCTCCATAGTTCTTTTGATAATCCTGAGAAGATTATTATTTGTGGACTCAACTTGTCCATTTCCTTGAGGATAGTAGTTAAAATAATTATTAAGATAAACACCATTTCTAACAGCCCAATCAAATAGTATAGTTCCAATGAAAGCAAGAGAATTATCTGAAACTATGGATTTAGGAACTCCAAACCTTGTTATCAACTCTCCATAAAAGTTTAGAACAACTGTCTCATTTGCCTCTTTAAGTGCCACAACCCGAATCCATTTTGTGAAGTAATCAATGGTTGTGAGCACCACTTATGACCAACACTTGAAGGTGGATTTATGACTCCAATTAAGTCCAAACCCCACTTCATGAAAGGTTGTTCCACTTGAATGGGTTGCAATGGAAGTGTTGCTAACTTCTCCTTTCTTGCAAATATGGCACACTCCTTACATTTCCTCACCCATGAGTGTGCATCTTTTAACAAATTAGGCCAGCAGTAACCCCCTTTCATGATCTTAAGAGCTATCTCTTGGTGAGAAGTGACCTCCAGCTGATCCTTCATGAAACTCATGTAAAAATCTGTCAACTTGATCAACCTCTATGCATCTTATCAAAACACCATGAAATTCTTTACTAAAAAGAATATCATTTAAGAGTACATAGGGAATAGATTGCAGCCTAAAATACCTCCTTTTTCTCTATCCAAACCATGAGGACACTCACCAACTAACAAGAAATGTGTCATATCTTGAAGAGCTAGGACAACTTTCTCTTCATCCTCTATACTGTTGTTTGAATTACCAACAAGCTACTCACACAAACCTTTGCCTCTAATCAACTTGATGACTTTGATCTCAATGTCATATTTTATTACATTAGTCACCCAACGAACCCTTTTACCATTCAAGTCCTTACTCAACAAAAATTCTTTGATTGAAGGATGTGCAACCAACAACTTGATCTTGGGTAAGTAAGAAGTTGTGTCCACTTTTTGGCCAAAAAGTGGAAGTTTTTTCCCTTTTTTTTTTTTATTTCGTCCCGTTTGACCTAAATATTTGAGGCACTTAAAGAATGAATCTTGAAAAAATTCAGTAATAGAAAATGTAGTACTCGAAGTGTACTTTCCAAATATGTAATTTATTTTAATACTTAGTGTAGACACCCAAAATTGTCATGTCTAATTAAATAAATATTTTATTTATTTAATTATCTAAGCCTAATTCTTCTATTAATTAAATAAATCTTTATTTATTTTATTAATTCATTTATCCTCTTCTAGCCTTATTTCTCATTTAAATAAATACATTTATTTATTTAAATTATCCTTTTCCTAAATTAAATAAATATTTTATTTATTTATTTAATTGATCCCACTTCTTCTATTAATTAATTTATTTAATTAATTCATTAGCCTTTTCTACCCATGACACATGTCATTCATCTCTTAATTCATACACTACCTACCCCTTTCATTATTTTATTATTTTCTTTACCTACCCTCTATTCATAGCCGACCTCCTTTTACACCTCTCAATCTTATCCCTCCATTTCATATAGTGTCTTCTATATAAGGAGATGTTTCCTTCATTATCAAACCCTAATGAGCTAATCAATCATTCTAATCAATTTATGCACTTGACTACTCTACGATCCTACTTGCAACCACATTCCGTTCTTTGTTGAGCTCTTGTGCACATAAAATCTGAGAGCAAATATATCAAGCAAGATCAATGGAGATAGGAAGAATGGAGATCCAAACCCTATTGGACATGTGATGGTATAATCTTTGTGATTTCGTTTGATTTGCATTGTCTTAGGTAATCTTCATATGTTATGGTGGATCTTTGTTGTTGTTAGGCTAGGGTTTTGTGGTTGAATTCGTTTAGCCTTTCAATATTGTTATTATTGTTATCCATTTTCACCATATACATTTTGGCATGCCCAGTGGGACTCTTGTCCCTTTTGCATTTAACTTCTTTGTTGCAGATTTTGTATTTTGAAGTTGCAGATCCGACGTTTTCGGCAGCATTTTGATATTTCCACGTTTGCGTACTTTCGGATCGCGTTTTTGATTTTCTAGCGCGTCTGCGACATCTGGAGTCACGTCTGTGTTATTGGCAATATTTTATTTTGTAGGTTCCAGGAAAGCGCGTCTATGTTATAAAGTCGCGTCTGCGATGTTTTTAGCCGCATCTGTGTCCAGAAGACGCGTCTGTGTTCTGTAGTCGCATCTGTGTTTCACAGAACCGCGTTTGTGTCACCCAATTGCATTTGTGTTGATGGTAATGGCGTCTGTGTTTACCAGTTTCAAATTTTGGGTTTTTATTGATTCTGTTTTTCGGATTTTGCATTTAGGGTTTCAGATCTGGTTTATTTTGAGCTAACATTTTCAAATCTAGCTAACGAAATTGGTGCAGCTTGTCTTGAAGGCTAAATCGTTTGGTTGAAGGCCCCTATTTTCACAAAGTCTTTTGGGTTTAAAATTTACCTAACTTGTGTGCTTGCAGGAAGGGGTAATCATTTGAAATAATCCAAACTACTAACAACTCTTTGTTGCAGGTCCTTGGCAAGGATTTTTGGATTTTTTTTTTTCTATTGTGTGCCTTGTTTTCATAGACTAGCAAACACTTCAATTGGTGCACTAAAATTGAATCATTGTCTTTTGTGTCTTGAGCAATAGGCTCTTTTTGTTTGATTTTTAGAGGGCCTGTCTTCCCGTGTGGTCATTAGGACTACTAGTGAGAAGAGAACGACCCAAGTGGTAGTGAGGAAAACCCACCTCTTCCGAACCACTATAAACAAATGTATTCATGGTGAAAACTATGGATAACGTGTGTTGATTAGTTCATACCAACACTATGTCTCCCCATAAACCCGTTTGATCAAATTTATATGATCAGTTGTAGGGCGTAACCCCTACCGGCTAGGAGCCTTCTGTATTTACAGAGCTGAAAGTGCCACATGTATGGCCACACGAGCGGATGCCCTTACTAGCACCTTTTTGTTTTAGAAGCCCAAATCCTTCTAGTTGTTGGGGCAGGAGGTCAGACCTTTGGTAGCGGCCCACACACATACGATTCTTAGTAGAGATACAAAGTTCGCCACGAGGAGTTTTCGTGGGGACTGATGCTTGGCTGACCCGAGAAGTGAGTGCCGAGGGTGGAGCCAGTGAGGTCAAGCATCTAAGTATCCGCTCTGAATAGCGTAGCCTCGGGGGTAAAACCCCATGTGGGATCAACAACTATTGTCTTGGCCAGCCATAAGAATTGTGCTTGACTTATTTTAAACATTCAAAACATTCAAGACCAAACAGCAAAACATTGTGTCTTTTGTGTCTTCAAGTGTATGCAAAATATTTTTACATCAAACAACACACTTTTTTTTGGAGTCATTTTGAGTCTAGACACCTGCAAACATTGAGTCCTCATCAACACTGTGTCCTCTTGTCACGAAAAACAGTCAAACAGTCAAATTTGGTCACAATAAAACGACTTCACAGATTGGAAAAAATTGCACAAATTTTACAGAAACACGTCTGTGTCGGACATAATAGCGTCTGTGTGGTATAACCGCGTCTGTGAAGGGCAGAATCGCGTCTGTGTTCCAACAACAAACATTACACTTTGCAAAAAAAAATCTCAGAAACGCGTCTGTGTTAAACAAAGCCATGTCTATGTCAGGAAATCGCGTCTGTGAAGTATACAGGCGCGTCTGTGTTCAGAATTGAAAAACTGTTACAGTCCAGCAAACAAACACAGTCAGTTTCAGAATTCTTGAGCTTCCTAGGTTATTTCTCCAGGGTTTCATTTAGCATTCAACCTGTCTTTGGATCTCAGAAAATCCATCATTGCTTCACATTTCGCTTTACATTCACACTTGTCTAAACTTGAGTCAAAAGGTCACTTGCTTGTCCTCACTATACTTTGTCAACACACTACATACAACAACACTTTACTAAGTGGTCCCTCATCAAGGTTTCTTACCTTTAGGTCTCATTTGGTCTTACTTAGAGTCAAGGTCAACTTACCTCATCAAGAGAAACTATCCTCTCTTTGGAAGCCACACCTACTCTACTACATACATACTTGGTCTTACACTTTGGACATTGCAAGTACCCTTCAGATTCATTTACATTCCATCCAACTCTTGGTCTTCCATACTCTTTCCATTTTTCATCTAGTCTCTCACATCTTGGTCAATACCTAGTTCATGGTTGAAACCCATCTTCAAAAATCTAGGAGAGAAACTAAAGAGGCTCAAGAGTCCGCAAACATGAGTTCTTATGAGTATGATAATGATATCTTTTTCAATTCCGATCATGCTACATTACCTGACATGGATGCCTATAGAAACATTCCAAATGTTGAGAACATGGACACTACAAACAACAATGCTACACACAATGATGATATGGACAGCTTTTCAGTACATTCAGCAGATGTGGAAGAATCCATTATGGATCCCCGTTTCAATCGATTGGTTGAGGAAATAATGAGGAGGGATAGACAATACTTATTACAAATGATGGCACAAAGTGGAGCCAAGATACCTCATGATTTTGACATGTCTCAAATAATGGAAAATCGACCTTTGCAACAACCTCACTCCAACATGGATCAAAGGAGACCTAATAGTGGAGGAAATAGAGGACCACATATGGTACCTGAATCACCATTAGCTTTGCTTCAAAAACCAAAGGTCCCACATACACATGGTCAAGCATATGATGCTCACCTTCGTAGACCGTTATGGAAGTCTTATGCAGACAGATATACTCAATCATATACCAATGCTAAGGATCAACCACCAAAGCAATTGGATATTCAAAAGCATGCTCAAAATTTGGACACAAGGAAACCCCGTGTCAAATTTGGGGGCAACACATTAGAATGTGACATGCCTGTAGAGTATGGTATACATGCACAAAATAGATATGGTGTTCCTCAACATGAATCTATACCAAGTGGTCCATATACACAACATTACTATAGACCTCCTCCATATGAACATGTGTATGATCAATATCATCCATATATGCAACATGCTCCTCCTCCAATTGGTGCCTCAAGCATAGGGTATGGTCCAAGAAGTCAATCTCCACCTAAGAGCAATTTGGAGCAACAAATCAGGGACTTACAAAAGAAAATGGAGGACATAAATACACCAAAGCCAACATACACAATGAGAGACATATGTCCTTATCCATTTGACAAGAGCATTCCAATGCCTCCTTTTCCTACACACTTTGTGATGCCTAAATTTGATAAGTATAGAGGAAAAGGGGATCCTAAGGCACACATAAGACAATTTTTCACAACTTGCATTGAGGTAGCAATAGAAGAGACATATTTGATGAGATTATTCCCACAAAGCTTAGGTGATCAAGCTATGGAATGGTTCTCCCAACTCCCACCTGGTATTAAGTCATGGGGTGATCTAGCAGAGGCATTTATCCAACATTTCTCCTACAATATAGAGACAGACATATCAATCACTACTTTGTGCAACACCAAGCAAAAAGAGGGAGAGTCTTTTGCATCATTTTTACAAAGATGGAGGAATCTAGCCAGCAGATGCTCTTGTGAAATTCCACAAAAACAAATGGTAGAAATGTTCACCCAAAATGTTAACAAAGACATTGGTTATGATCTAAGAAAAGCTTGTTTGTCCACCTTCAAGGACATTATTGAAAAAGGCTTAGCAACAGAAAAGGTCCTAATTGAACAAGGAGTCATCAAGATATTCAAGGAAAACAAAGATGACTTTAAAGGAAAAGACAAGCCAAGATTTTGGAATAAAAACAAGAACACAGTCAATGATGGTGTTGTTGATGCCAACACAATGCGACCCAAATTCATCTTTTCAGGATCTAGTTCTACAAACAATCAAGTGAATACTCAAACAATTTCCAAATCACAAAGGAAGTACACCCCATTGGGAGAACCACTTGAGTCAGTTTTCAAGAAGCTAGTGGCAAACAAGGTAATCACAGTTTCAGATTTTCCTCCATATGAACCAAAGGTTAAGCCAAATTGGTGGAATGATGATGAATATTGTGAATTTCATAAGAGCAAGGGTTATAAGACAGGAAATTGTCATCGACTGAAGAACATCATACAAGATCTCATTGATAGAGGTGACATTGAGATTGAGGGACACTCATCCAATCAAGAACATGAGATGTTTAAGGAACCATTCCCAAAGCATGACAAGGGAAAAGCTAAAGCCACAGATGACCAGACCAACTATACCAGAGCATCCTACAACTATGATTCAACTATCAATCACATCTCGATGGATAATTATGTCTCTACCATTATCATCAAGGACAAAGCGTCTGAGAATTCTACTTGGAGACCCAAGATTGTCCTAAAAGGTGTTGGATCTTCTTCTGAACCTACCTCTGAATGTCATGTTACAACTCATCGAGGTAAAATCACTTTGCAAGGTGCTCCAACTAAAAACACCGCTTCTTCATCAACCAAACCTGAGTATGATATTGTAGAACAACTAGGGAAGATACTTGCGCTCATCTCCATCCTTGAGCTATTACGCATATCTCCCGCACATAAAGCCATTCTTGACAAAATCTTGAGAGATACTGTTGTTCCTATTGATCTGAACGTGGACCAGTTTCAAGCCATGGTGGGATACCTTTCCATTCCACACTCCCTTACTTTCACAGAAGCCGATGACGCCTCCGTAAGTCAGCCACATAATGCACCATTACATATTGAAGCTTTCATACACAAACATCGAATAAAAAGAGTCCTGATAGATGGAGGAGCAGGTCTAAACATTTGCACATTGAACACTATTACACAATTGGGATATTCTGATAAAGTTGTGAATTCTACAAATCAAATCACCATTAAGGCATATGATGATGAAGAGCATTCATCCAAGGGCACAGTCACCTTACCTCTTAGAGTTGGGCCAGTTACAAAGGATGTGGTTTGTCAAGTCCTAGACCTAGATCTCACTTATAATATATTGCTAGGACGTCCTTGGATTCATGAAATGAGGGCAGTCCCATCCACATATCACCAATGCATTAAGTTTCCTCATAATGGAGTGGAAGTAACAGTTAACAGTGATCCTAATCCATTCATATACTGCAATAACCTGAAATCAAAAACTGAGACCATCATTCCCAGTAATCGTGAAGTTGTTCCTTCGTCGGCATACATTGATCCCGAGTCATTAAAACCTTCGACCTCAAAACAAGGTGAGCTTAAAGGCAAGTTTCAAGACAAAGGCATGGGGGAATATACTTTAAATCAAACCATGTACTTACGACAAGTCATGAGTTCCCCAAAAGAATATGGAAGACCACATCCTAACAAGCAAGTATCCATCACGATACTCAAATGGGACCCTACTACCTTTCAAAGATGGGGTGAACTAGAAGAGGAAGGTTTATACAAAATGATTTTTAAAGACAATGAAGAGGAAACACAAGATCACATCAATTTTCCATGTGAGAAATATGGCAAAGGCTTCAAAATTCTACAAAAATTTGGGTATGATGGAAAAAGCCCTCTAGGGTTACGAAAGGAAGGCATCATTGAACCTTTACAACCTGAATTGACTTTCAAGAAGGAACGCTCAAAAGGACTTGGTTTCTTAACTTCCAAGGTCCACACCCAAAGGACAGAAGAAGCCTTACAAATCAAAGCCGCCAAAATTCAATAAGAGGATCGCTATTCCACATATTCTAACGAATGGGAATGGGGTTCAGACAAGTCTTCCAGTGATTACGAGCTCAACGAGATATTCAGAGAGCCAGATGAACCCACAGAAGAAGAGGAATTTTATAACAAGTTCAGAATTGGTCAAGAAACAACCCAGGAGGATCCCACACAGTCCTTGTCTCAAGGTTCTAGGTTGAAATCACATAGGATGCGAACACCTGTCCCAGAGTGTGCTACTAGTGATGATAATTTGGATTCGCTCACAATCGAGACTGACGAGGAGAGTGCCATCAATGACCTCAATAATTACCTTGACATACCCGAATATAATTACATCTTCACTCTTAGCCCCGCTAACTTCGAAGACATTAACGGCCTTCCCCTTGTTCACCACCAACTCATTGACTGGGATCATGAAGGACCTACACAGTTTGACACATTCCAAAATGATGAAGCTTTTATAGACTATCTGGGGATATGGGCTGATCTTCCTCCTGGAGACCATAAAGCGGGATACACTATAGAACTCAATACCATGGCATATTTTGGTGAGGATGTCGGACCTTCCAGTCGCAAAAATGTGAAAATAAGAACAAATCAAGGGTCTTATGGCGAAAACCACACTGTGGCGTTGTCTGACCCCAAAAAAGTAAAAAGAAAGGACGTATCTGAGGGTGAAAACCTCTCTGAGGCACCCGAAGATGGAAGGCTTGACATTCTCCCAGTATCATATGAGGAAAATTCATCCATGTTGGTAGAAGAGACTATCAAAACAAACATTGGTACAGAAGAGGTTCCACACAACATATTCCTAGCTCAATCATTGACAGAGTCCGAAAGGTCAAAATTCATAAGTTTCTTCAAAGAACGACAAATCAACTTTGCCTGGTCATACGCTGATATGCCTGGATTAGATCCGGATTTGGTAATGCATCATTTGGCAATCAAACCGGGGGCAAAAGTAGTAAAACAGAAATTAAGAAAAATGCATCCACAAGTGGCATTACTAGTCAAAGCAGAACTTGAGAAATTACTCGATGTCGGATTCATACGCCCAATTGATTATCCCGAATGGATCTCCAACTTAGTACATGTTAGTAAACCAGATCACAACATCAGAATTTGCATAGATTTCAGAGACATCAACAAAGCTTGTCCAAAGGATGACTTCCCATTACCAAATATTGACTTGATTGTTGATCTCACCGTAGGTCATGAAATGTTATCATTGATGGATGGATTCTCTGGTTATAATCAAATAAGGATCACGCTCGAGGATCAACACAAAACATCATTTACTTGTCCGTGGAGAACTTTCTGCTGGAATGTCATGCCTTTCGGGCTAAAGAATGCAGGTGCTACATATCAAAGAGCCATGACCACTATCTTTCATGATCTCATGCACGTAACCGTGGAAGATTATGTTGACGACCTCTTGGGCAAATCCATAGACAGAAATACACATTTGGACATACTTTCAGTTGTCTTTGATCAGTTGAAAAAATACAAAGTAAGATTAAACCCCAAGAAATGTGTCTTTGGAGTAACCTCCGAGAAACTCCTAGGATTCATTGTATCCAAAAGGAGAATTGAAGTTGATCCAGCAAAAGTCAAGGCCATCTTGGAAATACAACCACCAAGAAATATCAGTCAACTTCGATCCCTACAAGGCAGACTTCAGTCCATTCGAAGATTCATAGCACAACTGGCAGATAAGTGTAATCCTTTTCAACATCTGCTACATAAAAACATCAAATTCAAATAGGATGATAACTGTCAACAGACTTTCCAGACGCTCAAAGATTATCTTCTAAATCCACCAGTTCTGATGCCACCAGTTCCAGATCAACCACTGTTACTATACATATCAGCTACTCCAACAGCACTGGGGGCACTCTTAGCACAACAAATTGCTAAGGGCAAGGAAAAAGCAGTATACTATATCAGTCGCACATTGGTGGGATATGAGCTAAACTACACACCAATTGAGCATGCATGTCTCGCCGTGGTCTTTGCTTCGCAGAAATTATGACATTACATGCTTACTCATAAGACTAAGTTAGTTGCAAGGATAGACCCATTGAAATACCTTCTCAATAAAGCCACACTTACTGGGCGATTGGCCAAATGGGTAATGATCTTGAGTGAATTCGACATCGAGTATGTGGACAGAAAAGCAATAAAAGGACAAGCCATCGCAGATCAATTAGCAGATGCTCCCATGATAGATGATGTTCCTCTAAGTTCTGAATTTCCAGATGAATCCATTTTGACAATGTCACATGCAAAGCCATGGCAACTGTACTTCGACGGCTCATACACATAGCATGGGGCAGGAGCTGGCATCCTCTTTATAACTCCTCAAGGGGATTCTATACCAAAATCATACCGCTTATCATTTCCTTGCACTAACAATATAGCGGAATATGAGGCGTTAACAACAGGATTACGAATAGCAGTTCAATGGAAGATCCAGGAACTTCGTGTTTTTGGGGACTCCCAACTTGTCATCCGTCAAGCAACTGATGATTACCAAACAAAAGATGAAAAATTAAGGCCTTATAAACAAATGGTGGATGACCTGAAACAACAATTCACAAAGATAGACGTTGAGCAGATACCAAGAGAGCATAATCGCGTCGCAGATGCCATGGCTACAATTGCTTCCCTGATTGATTTACCTCCAAACGAGACCCGCTATGAGTTCTTGGTGGACAACCTTTTGGTCCCTTCATATGAGATCATGCCTACTGAGATGATATGCATTGTTGGTCCTAAATCCCAGTTATATGGTTCCATTTTCACATACCTACGTGACAATACTCTACCTCCTGATCTATCAAATAACCAACGTCGCACTTTCATTCGCCAATCCTCTCGATATGTCATTTTAGCTGATATCCTATACCAGCGAGGTCTAGATGGCACTCTTCTTAGATGTTTAGAAAGCGACGAAGCTCAGAATGCGTTACGTGAAGTGCATGAAGGGATATGTGGTCCGCATGCTAGTGGTCCTACCTTGGCCAAGAAACTCATCAGGACTGGATATTACTGGCCCAATACGGAAAAAAACTCATACCAGTTTGTCAAGAAATGTAAGCAATGTCAAATTCATGGAGACCTCATACATGCACCAGCACAAGAACTTCAACCACTTGCGTCTCCTTGGCCCTTTTGTCAGTGGGGACTCAATCTCATAGGCAAGATTCACCCTCCTTCTTCCAATGGTCATAAATTCATTATCACTGCCACAAAATATTTTACAAAATGGATTGAAGTCGTGCCTCTCACACAAGTCACAGGAAAACAGATTGCTACATTCATCCTCAACTATATCATTTGCCGATACGGTATTCCTGTTTCCATTATCACTGATAACGGGCGTCCCTTCAAAAATCAGGATGTTCGTGAACTCTGTGACCGCTTCCATATTTCCCATCATTTCTCCACACCATATTACCCCCAAGGTAATGGCCAAGCTGAGGCGTCTAACAAAACAATCCTTAAAATCCTAAAGAAGACAGTCGACGATGCTGGTCGTAATTGGCATATCCAACTTAATCCTGCACTTTGGGCCTACCGCACAAGTGTCCGCACACCTACAGGAGCTACACCCTATTCACTTGTCTATGGCGTTGAAGCTATCTTGCCTATTGAGGTTGAGTTACCCTCTTTACGGGTCTCTTTGCAAAACATCATCAGTGATGAAGACTATAGGGTCTCTCGCTTACAAGAGCTAGAACTACTGGATGAACGAAGACAAACTGCTTTTAATCATCTCAAGGCTTATCAACAACGAATGAGTCGCAGCTACAATCACAAGGTCAAGCCTCGCATATTTGAGGTAGGGGACTTAGTTCTCAGAGAAAATCCTAAAAATCAACAAGACAGAGAGAAGAAGGACAAGTTCGAACCAAATTGGCTTGGTCCTTACATCATTACAGCAGCATACGGATCTGGGGCATATCAGCTCTCAACTACAGAAGGTGAACCTTTGGAGGATCCTATCAACAGCATGCACCTTCGCCGGTTCTACACATAGCTCTTCGGAATATCCTAATTCAAAAATACAAAAAAATTCAAAAATTTCAAAAATACAAAAAAAATAAATTATAAAACAAAAAAAAAAATCGTTACTTGGTGAAAACCTGGCAAACAGGCGCCTTGTGACACAAAAAACATTGAAAAATAAAAAAAGTAAAGAGAAATAATTTCGTCCAACGGTGAAAACCACTTCGGTGGCACCCTGGGCAAGTACCATGGTGAAAACTGGGTCACCAGCGCCATGTGTAGAGACATTGCTCCTCCCTCCTTTAGGATTCACTTTCATCCTTTCACTTTGCACACACTCACGACCAATTCATCCATAATAAACTTACCCATTCCCATCATGGCTTGTTATTGATCTACCCAAGATTGGTTAGCCATTCATAATAAACCTCCCTTTTCACTTCCCTTTCCATCCATAATAAATCAGATCCTATCTGTGGCTAAGGCAAATCCTACGTCTAGTGATGGGTGTGGAACTGAGAACATCACATGTTTTGAGGAGTACAGTTTCTTCCAGCTTCCTTCAATCTATCCGCGCACAATCCGCAATAAAGCAACATTTGCATCACAGATCCGCAATAAAGTTTCATCTTCTTCACAATAAAGTATCGGTTTCATGGATTCAGTCAGTTTCAGATGAGACACAGCAGCAACAATGGGCTTCAACAAATCAAATCTTTCAACTGACTCAGACAACATTATGGTTCAGTGCTATCTATCCTTTTTGTGAAAGTAAACATTGTGACCACAATCAAATAAGACTTATACAAGTGACAAGAGACACTAAACTTGAGGACTACAGTGAATGTTGGTGTCGAGTCTTGGTTTTCTTTTGATTTTATCTTTTGGTGACTTTGATTTTATCTTTTGGTGACATGTCTTTTAGCTTTTCCAGGATGTCTCTGACTAGAGATTCTATCTCCAGGATGTCTTTGACTAGAAAGGCGAGGATGGGGTATCGTCACCTATTTGTATTTGTTGTCTGTGGATTGTCTTTTAGTAATGCTATGACTTGTCCAAGGATATGAGGACACTGTGAGTCTAGTATGAACTAGGGCATTCCTTGTTTGTGACTGTCTTATCTCCATGCAAACAGGTACAATGACTTTTTGGGTCAAAAATATGCCTCGATTGTCATAACCTACTTGCCATAATAAAGCTCAATGATGATAACGCACAAGAAGTTCTTTCACTCTCATATCTTCTATCTTTCATCCCCCTTTCTTGATTGACTTCCATCATCCTTCTTGAGTCCGTGTAGCCTGCTATCACATGACTGAGTATAATGACACACCAAAAACATTTGCATTTCATGTAGTTGCACCTGCATTACCACATATAAGCATTTCATACATACATATAGATATCACAATTGCATCACATCCTGCACACAACACATATTAGCACATTTTACATTCTCATCATGTAAATAGTCATTTGCATTATCATATTCATCCGCATTACATACATTCACATTGGCATAACATATTAAAAACATAAAAGAACAAAAACATTGCATTGCATCATGTACATATTTGCATCCATATCATAACCATCACATAGAAATATACATCACATAAGAACATCTCATCACAAAGATGCACATGCCTATAGCTGCCGCAACGATGAATCATCTCATATATATATGAATCATCTCATATATATATATATAAAGTGTCACGATACAATGATGTCAAAATCATATGGCTACAAAAGCACCCGCAGGTGTCTACAATACAAAAATGGTACAATACTTATACATAGGGAGCCCTCTACGGCTATGATGAACTCCCTCCCTCGGAGCCGCCTGGCCTCGATGGAATCTGAGCCCCTGAAGGACCCGCTCCAGGATCATCCCGCCTGTCTCCTCTATCTGGTGGTGGTGGAGGACCCATAACCCCACCACTCGATGCCTGTCTCCTCCGACTCCCTCCTGTAGCTGTCGTTGTATGCGATGGTCTATGGAAGCTCCTCGCCCGCTGATCTGCTGGCACTGCACCATAGTAGAGATCTCGCCAGTAGGTAATCTCCTCCCCTGCCCGCAGGACATAAGCATATCCTGCCCCTGTGTCCTCTGCTGCCTGTCTCCCGACCCTCAGTGTTGTCTCATCCTCTGTATAGCGCTGAATAGCTTGATCTCACTCCCGCTCAGTATCTCTGAGCCTCATCCTGATCCGATCCCTCTCCCTCTCCAGCTCTTGGATCTCATCTACCTGGCCCTGGTAGATCTCCCTCAGCTCTATAAGCTCATCCTCCTCTGGGTCAACCCCCTCCGCCTTTGCCCGTGGCTCCCCCTGTACGGGTGCCTACCCCTATGCCTGTGCCTATACCTGTACTGGTTCCTGTATTGGTACCTGTCTTTGTCTCTGTCCCTGTCCCTGTACCTGTACCTGTACCTGTCTGGGACACTGTGCTGTTGGCACTTGTAGTGGCAATCCACTGCGACCCCTCACCACCCGAGCCTGTCTCTCCTCACCACCCTCCCTCCGAGGTGCAACCCTCCTCTCTCCAACTACTCCCCTCATCCTCCGTCGGCCTCTACCCCCATCACCTCCACCATCGTCATCATCCCCACCCCCATCTCCCTCCAATGGCTCTCCCGGATCCATCAAGCGTGGGAAGGGATACTCTGCCCAGTATGTTGTGTACTCAGCATCCATGCCGGCATCCTCAATCTCTGGCCACATGTCCCAGGGTAGGGGCATCATCTCTACCAGCTGTGTAACTGCCTGATCATATGACAGCAAGGGCCCAAACTGTGCCTGATCTCTGACCGTCCATGCATACATGCCTGAGCCCCGGGGCATCCTCTGAATCCTACCAAACTGTCGGCCAACCCTGTCCACTAGCTGCCTCTCCAGCACATAGGGCATCCGCCCAATCAGGTACCTGCTCCGGAAAGTGTAAGGCAGCTCGACTGCATCATCCTTCCACTGCTCGCATCCCAGATATGGCCTCCATATGACCACATCAATGTCATCTATCACTCGCTGCCAGTGCTCCAACCTGCCTATCCGTGGCTGTAACGTGATCATATCATATAAATGCACAAAGCTGCATCCATGTCCCCTGCCTCTGAAGTGTATCGGCCTCGTCACTGGCAGATGCTCATAAGCCCATACATGCAGCAATGTCACCCCACAGCCCAATCCCAATGATCCATGATACACGAATTGATGCAGCTCATAATAGAGGTGTGCCAGCACGCACGGTCCCCAAGCATATCTGGTGTGTTGTGTCACCAGTGTCTCCAGTGCTCCTCCCCAACCCACAGCCAACCCCCATGTCGCCCTATCTGGACACAGGAACCCACTGATCGCTCCTCCTACCACTGTCGGCAACGCTAGCCCTGTGGCTGTCATAGTATCCCATGCCACATGTCCTACCCTCATCTCCAGTCCTGGGTCCTGGAATACTCGTCTCAGGGCCTCCCTGTCTCCATCTCGATCGTATGGGATCATCTCCCCATCGATCGGTATCCTCAGTATCCTATATACATCTTCCAGGGTGACTGTCATCTCACCCATCGGCAAATGAAATGTACATGTCTCGGAGTGTCATCTCTTCGCCAGCGTAGTCAACAATCTCATGTTCGCCCGAAACTCAGGCACATATAGAACATGTGTCAATCCCATCTCCTCAATGGAAGCTCTGTCCTCGAATGAAAACTCAGGTCGCAACCTCTGAGTCGATGGGAATCTCTCCCGTGACTCCAACATCGGCAAATACTCCTACAGTCAAACAAATCACTCATGTCAGTCATAGTAGCATTCACTGTTCATCACAAAATGCTACTTTTTATCCAATTGCATATGGCATTCTACCCTAGTGACACTCACTATTTATCACAAAATGTTGCTTCTATCCTAGTGGTACTCCCTGTTCATCACAAAGTACTACGTGCGTGACACTCACTGTTCATCACAAAGTGTTGATCACATTTGCACTCCCTGTTCATCACAAAGTGTTGCTCATATTTTAGTACTCCATGTTCATCATAAAGTACTCTATCTTGGTACTCACTGTTCATCACAAAGTGCCTTGATCTATTCTAGTCTTCCCTAGAGGACCTGCTTGAGTGTATCCTCTCAGCAGCTTATTCAATCGACAACGTATGTTCATCACAGAACTGCCAATTTGACCTAGAAGACAAAACTAAACACAAACGCGCTTACCTGACATAAACGCGCTTAAAGACTGCACAGACGCGCCTGAAAAACACAGACGCGCCTGACAAACACAGACGGGCCTGACAAACACAGATGTGCCTGGGCGACACAGACGTGCCTTTTTGGCACAGACGCGCCTGCACATCACAGACGCGGCCGCATTTGACACAGACACGGGTTCAAACGTAGACGCGCCTAGCACAAACACAGACGCACCTCGCGAGCACAGACGCGCCTGGACATTTTTGGACACTTTTTGGACCCTAGTCTAAGTGCATTTATTGCTCTATCTACCATGCATTAATGACAAAATTAAATGCGTCAAAGTACGAGGAGGTTTGGTGGTACTTACCGGCTCTCCTGCCTCTGCTGGCCTCTGAAATCGACGAATGCGGTCGAATCTGTGAATGAAGGCCATCGCTGCTGACTGTTGCTGCTCTATTTTCACTCTGCAATCTGCTCTCGTGGATGTGTAGATGACAATGAGGATGTATTTTCCCCCGTGGTCTATCTTATAGCCTACCCTAGCCCTCGCCCTCGTTTCTCGAGTCAGTCTTCATTATCCTGTGACTTTGTCACTTTATCCGGCCATTCCATTCTAGCCTTTCTTTCTTATCGAGAGATTGTTTGCAATCTTTTCAAACGCATTTTCATCCAATCTCTCAAGGGACCATATCATTCCCATCTTGGGGCAACTCTGTATCAGTTCATCTTATCTTATTTGAAACAATGCGACAAGTCGCATTGTCTCAAAGAGGGGCAAAATGTAGACACCCAAAATTGTCATGTCTAATTAAATAAATATTTTATTTATTTAATTATCTAAGCCTAATTCTTCTATTAATTAAATAAATCTTTATTTATTTAATTAATTCATTTATCCTCTTCTAGCCTTATTTCTCATTTAAATAAATACATTTAATTATTTAAATTATCCTTTTCCTAAATTAAATAAATATTTTATTTATTTATTTAATTGATCCCACTTCTTCTATTAATTAATTTATTTAATTAATTCATTAGCCTTTTCTACCCATGACACATGTCATTCATCTCTTAATTCATACACTACCTACCCCTTTCATTATTTTATTATTTTCTTTACCTACCCTCTAATCATAGCCGACCTCCTTTTACACCTCTCAATCTTATCCCTCCATTTCATATAGTGTCTTCTATATAAGGAGATGCTTCCTTCATTATCAAACCCTAATGAGTTAATCAATCATTCTAATCAATTTATGCACTTGACTACACTACGATCCTACTTGCAACCACATTCTGTTCTTTGTTGAGCTCTTGTGCACATAAAATCTGAGAGCAAATATATCAAGCAAGATCAATGGAGATAGGAAGAATGGAGATCCAAACCCTATTGGACATGTGATGGTATAATCTTTGTGATTTCGTTTGATTTGCATTGTCTTAGGTAATCTTCATATGTTATGGTGGATCTTTGTTGTTGTTGGGCTAGGGTTTTGTGGTTGAATTCGTTTAGCCTTTCAATATTGTTATTATTGTTATCCATTTTCACCATATACACTTAGATCTTAAAAATGAAGTTTGAATAGGCATTACTAAAACCTATAGTTTAAAAGTCACTTTTCAGGACCATACCATGCCCGTGTACGTGAAGCATAATTTGACCTAAATGAATTTTTTTTTATAAATCCTTTTGGGAAAAGATCTATAACTCACTCACCTTTGATGAGAATATTTTTTTGTAATTTTTTTCTGCATTTTTTTTTTTGTTAATTTTTTATTGGGCATAATCATTGTTTTGAAAGATTCTTGTGAACGGCAAGCATAATTTGACCCAAACTTAACATTTTTTTATTTCCTTTTTTTTAAAACTGTATAGAATTGTCTCTAGTTTGATGTCATATAAAAAAAATTTCAAAAAACTTAGATACAAAAAAGTTATTGAAAAACAAAAAAACCATGTTATTTCGAGTTTATAGACCTCTTTCATTAGTAATTATTTAAAAAATGAAAATATGGATCAATTTTTTAAAAAAATTACATATTTAGAATCTAGACAGTCTCTACTATAATGGGTTTTTATTGTTTAGAAAAATTCTGAAAATTTGGTGTTCAGATATATTTTTGAAGTCATTATTTTATATGAAGATTGATTTGGCCTTCAAGTTGCAGGTCAAACTAGGTCCAAGCCTAAGGGTCGGCTCTTCAAGCCATTTCCCAAGCCAAAACCGAAGCTACAACCGAACCAAAATTGAAATTTTTAGAAACCGGATCCCATTTACAAAACGGGATCCCGTTTCGTTTTTAAAAATAATTAAAAAAATGTTTAGCAAACAGGATCCCGTTTAAAAAACAAAACGGGATCCTGTTTCAAAACAGATCCCGTTTCCCTTTTAAATTTTTTTTTTTTAATTTAAAAAAAAAAAAAAAACTATATACATGAAATATTAAATTTAAGTTTAAGGCATATTTCTCTGTCTTTTTCCTTTCTTACACTTTAAGTTATATTTTATGTATATATTAGTAGGATGTTTGAGAATGGCTTCATATCTCTAGGAGTTCTAATATACAGATTCTAGATTTTAGAAGATCTTATAAATTGTGACGTAATAGGACCTATAATGTCATAATACAACCTATTATGTCATAATAAGTCCCATTGGTACATAATAGGTCCTAATGTGTCATAATAGGTCATATTGTGTCATAATATGACCTATTACGTCATAATAGGTCCTATTATGTCATAAGACCCCTCAAAAGGACCTATTATGACATTATACCTCTTAATAGGAACTATTATGACTTCAGACCCCTTAGTAAGACCTATTATGTCATAATGGGTCCTATAATGTCATAAGACCCCTTAAGAGGACATGACATGTCATAATAGGTCCTATTATGTCATAAGACCCCTTAAGAGGATGTATTATTATATTATACCCTTTAGTAGGACCTATTGAAGGGTATTATGTCATAATAAGACTGATTATGACATAATAGGACCTATGATGACATAATAGGTCATATTATGTTATCATAGGTCCTATTATGACATCATGGGTCATATTATGTCATAAAATCCCTTAAGAGGAACTATTATGACTTTATACCCCTTAGTAGGACTTGTTAAGAGGTATTATGTCATAATAAGACCTATTGTGACATAATAGGACCTATAATGTCATAATATGACCTATTATGTCACAATAGGTCCTTTTGTGTCATAATACCCCTTAAGAGGACGCATTATGACATTATACCTCTTACTAAGACCTATTATGACATAAGACCCCTTAGTAGGACCTCTTATGACATAATAAGATTGATTATCATATAATAGGACCTATTATGTCATATGGGTCCTATAATGTCATAAGACCCCTTAAGAGAACCTGTTATGTCATAATTGGTCCTATTATGTTATAAGACCCCTTAAGAGGACCTATTATAACATTATGCCCCTCAGTAGGACTTGCTAAAGGGTATTATGTCATAAAAAGACCAATTATGACATAATATGAGCTATGATGATGTAATAGGTCCTATTATGTCATCGTAGGTCCTATTATGACATCATAGGTCATATTATGTCATAAAACCCCTTAAGAGGACCTATTATGACATATGTAGAGAAATAAGTTGGTTGGAAGAGAGGCATTGTATGTTTAGATAGAGTTGAGGGGTATTATGTCACGACATGACTTATTGTGACATAATAGGACCTATAATGTCATAATATGACCTATTGTGACATAATAGGTCCTATTGTGACATAATACGACCTATTATGTCAAAAGAGGTCCTATTATGTCATAAGACCCCTTAAGAAGACCTATTATGGCATTATACCTCTTACTAGGACCTATTATGACATAAGACCCCTTAGTAGAACCTATTATGACATAATATGATAGATTATCATATAACATGATCTATTATGTCATAAGACCCCTTAAGAGGACCTATTATGACATTATACCTCTTACTAGAACCTATTATGACATAATATCACATAATAGAACCTATTATGTCATAATAGGTCCTATAATGTCGTAAGACCCCTTAAGAGGACCTGTCATGTCATAATAGGTCCTATTATGTCATAAGACCCCTTAAGGGGACCTATTATGACACTATACCCCTTACTAGGACTCCGTTAAAGGGTATTATGTCATAATAGGACTAATAATGACATAATAGGATCTATGATGATATATAAGGTCCTATTATGTCATCATAGGTCATATTATGTCATAAAACCCCTTAAGAGGACCTATTTTGACTCTATACCCCTTACTAGGACTTGTTAATGGGTATTATGTCATAATAGGACCTATTGTGACATAATAGGACCTATAATGTCATAATATGACCTATTATGTCATAATAGGTCCCATTGTGACATAACAGGTCCCATTATGACATAATACGACCTATTATGTCATAATACGACTTATTATGTCACAAGACCCCCTTAAGAGGACCTATTATGATAGTATACCTCTTACTAGGACCTATTATGACATAAGACCCCTTAGTAGGACCTATTATGACACATGTAGAGAAAGATAAGTTGGTTGAGAGAGAGATATGGTACTTTTAGAGAGAGTTATTATGTCATAACAAAACCTATTGTGACATAATATGATCGATAATGTCATAATACGACATGTTATGTCATAATAGGTCACATTGTGACATAATAGGACCTATACTGTCATAATATAATTTGTTATGTCATAATAGTTCACATTGTGACATAATAGGACCTATAATGTCATAATAGGTCACATTGTGACACAATAGGACCTATTGTGACATAATACGACCTATTATGTCATAATAGTGTCCTATTATGTCATAAGACCCCTTAACAGGACCTATTATGACATAAGACCCCTTAGTAGGATCTATTATGACATAATAAGATCGATTATCACATATTAGGACCTATTATGTCATAATAGGTCCTATAATGTCATAAGACCCCTTAAGAGGACCTAACATTATACCCCTTTGTAGGACCCGTTAAAAGGGTATTATGTCATAATAGGACTAATAATGACATAATAAGACCTATGATGATGTAATAGGTCCTATTATGTCATCATAGGTCTTATTATGACATCATAGGTCATATTATATCATAAAACCCCTCAAGAAGACCTATTATGACTTTATACCCCTTACTAGGACTTGTTAAGGGGTATTATGTCATAACAGGACCTATGTTATGTAGGTAGGGGGTAAGGGTAGGTGTATAGAGATAGCGAAGATAAAGAGTAAAGAGTTAAGGACGTGAGAGAGAGGTAGAGACATAGTTTTAGATTTTGGGAGAGAGGGGACAAAGTGAGATAGAAAGGGAAAAAAAACAAAGAGAAATGTGACTTATATATAAATTTTATATTTCATGTATATATAGCTTGTTTTTTTTTTTTAATAATTAAAAACGAGATCCCGTTTTGTTTTTGAAACGGGATCCCGTTTTTAGATCTAGGCTCGGGATCCCGAAGCCCATTTCAAATTTTGGCTCGGGATTCCAATGGGAAATAGGATCTCATTTTGTTTCTCATGCGTTTCATGAGATTTGCCTTTTTTTTCTAAGTGTAAAACCTCCACACTAAGTGGACACAACTTTGTGCACTTACCCTCTTATTGTTAAAAAACATATGTCTAATTTTTTTCAAACTTCTAACAACAACAAGTACATGTTTTTCAATAAAAAATACCTCTCCTCATAGTCCTTAAGGCCTCGACTGAAGAAGGCCAAAGGCTACTCCAAACCATCCCCATTCTCTTGAACTAACATAGCTTATATGTTGACAATCTTCCCATATGCATACAATATGAAATCTTTTGAAAAATCTGGGTTTAATAAAGTAGGAGCAGGTGCAAGTGCTTCCTTGATGAGCTTAAAACTTCTTTTTCCACCCTTGGATCAACTAAAAGAAACATTATTTAACTCAATATTGAAGTTAGAGGCTTTAATAAATCATTAACATTTGGTATAAATCTTCTAACAAATTTGATTATACCCAAAAAGCTTTGTAGTCCTTTCTCGTGTGTTGGTAAAGGAAGAGCTAGAATAGCACTTACCCTTTTTGGATCAATGATAATACCATGTTTTGATAGCACATATCCCAACAAATTACCTTCATGGTCATCAAACACACATTTATTTGGGTTGAGAGATATGCCAAACTCTCTACATCTTTCAAAGACCTCCTTCAGGTGAGTCAAATGTTCATTTGAATTTTTTTTAAAAACAGTAATGTCATCCAAATAAACTACCACAATTTTATACATCCAACCTTGAAATGCCATGTCCATGGCCCTTTGAAAGGTTGCCCCAACATTGTACAAACCAAAAGACATTTTTTTATAAGCCATGGTATCCCATTTAGTTGTGAATGTTGTTTTGAATTGGTCCTCTTCCTTCACTAAAATTTGATTATACTAATAAAGAAAACCTCTCAAAACCTAAAACAAGTTGAAGAATTTGTTCCATAAAAGGCAATGGGTAACGATCTTTAAGGGAGGCTCTATTAAGGTCTCTGAAATCAACACGAACTTTTATTTCACCATTTTTCTTTCTCACCGGAACAAGATTGGATACCCAATAAGTGTGTTTGACTAGAACTATAATATTGCTCTCAATGAGTTTATTCAACTCTTTGACCACGAGGAGCTCCAGTTTGGGGTTAAGAGGCCTTTATTTTTGCCTCACAAGTTTGGCATTAGGCTCAAGCTCAATGGTGTGCTAGGCAATTCTAGGATCAATGCCCTTCAAAACTAAATATTCCCATGCAAATATATAATTGGATTCTTGATATAGTAAAACAAATGCATGTCTTTCTTCTAATATACATACCTTGCCAAGCTTTTAAAGTTTGTCCTTAAATATCTAAACATCCTCACAGTGTTCATCTTTGATCTACATAATAGTATTCTCCTTTCTCTTTTGATCATTTGCATTGAAAATTGACTCCAAAGTAACCAAACCTTTGGGTAATTTGTTTGACTTCATCTGTATGATCTGATTTTTAAACTGCTATTTGAGTTTCTCTTGGTTACCATTTGAAAATTTTGCCTCTTCTCTCATACTGCTATTTTGTCCTTAAATATCTAAACATCCTCATAGTGTTCATCTTTGATCTACATACTAGTTTTCTCCTTTCTCTTTTGATCATTTGCATTGAAAATTGACTCCAAAGTAACCAGACCTTTGGGTAATTTGTTTGACTTCATCTGTATGATTTGATTTTCATACTGCTATTTGAGTTTCTCTTGGTTACGATTTGAAAATTTTGCCTCTTCTCTCAAGAAGTTTATGATCTGTTGATCCCTATTAAAGAATTGCCAATGGTCATTATTGTTAGGAATAGAAGATCTAACAATGAATTTCATATACTATTGTTCCCTAGTGTTGTTTATATCACTAGGAATATCATATTGAGCTCCTATAGTAGCTAATCTATTAGTGTGTTTACTAAGATTCCTAGGAAAGGACAACAAATTGAAAGCTTGGAAATCTTCAATAAGATCCCATACTCTATGCTTGTAAGACTTCGAGAGATCATTTTTAGTGGTATGAAGACCTCTTACCTGGTTGACAATCAACTCACTGTCACTAAATGCTTGTAAATAGTTGATTCCCTTCTTCTTTGCCCATTGTAGGCCATGAAATAAGGCCTCATACTTTGTTGTGTTGTTAGTGCAGTTGAATGTAAATCTAAAACATGAGATAGTTATCATCGTTTGGAAAAACAAGCATATAACCACCACCAATTTTACTTCTAGATCCATAAAAAAAGAGCTTCAAAAGCTCATTAGAATGTTGGTTATCCTACTATCCTTCATCCTTAATTAGGTTTGGGACAACAAGACCTTTCTCATGAAACATATAAATCTCAAGTCCTACCTCCTCCATGTGTTTAAAAGGACCCTCCTCATGATTTTTCAAATGCCCATTCATCCAAAATTAGATCAAGAATGCCATCAATATGTTAGGGTTTAGGAAGATCTGGAGCAAATATAAATTAACAATTATATGCAGATTTGAATACACAAAAGATGAAGAAAACACAACATAAAACAACACAAAGATTTAATGTGGTTCACCCAAGATGAGCTGCATCCACATAACACAATCTTTTCTTATTGTCTAGTAAATCAGTATAATACCATTACAATATCTTTTTTACATTCTAGCCGCTTACAACATGCAATTTTAGGGCAACGCACAAAGTTGGCTTAAATTAGCCCTAACCCTAAAAGAATATTCTTGTAATCTTTTCCTCGCACTCGTATTCTCGTATACTCTTACACATATTCTCATATTATTGTACACGTATTCTCATACAAGCATTAATCTCTTATTTCTTCTCTATACTAGGCACTATGTTGGCCACCCAAATCAAATATATATTGGATATATAATCATGACTTTTAATGTATTTTGTTCACTTCCTCGGAAATTATGCTAGCTATCTTTGCTTTTTCTTGAATGGTGTCGCACCTAGTTTAAGTTGTCTATGATGTTGTAACTTTTTGACACACCCATTTAGGATCTTGTTTTGAACCAATGTTGAGCTTTATATGTTCAAGGGAGCTAGTAGAATTTTCAAGGGCGTGTAAAGGTGTAGATTCAGTCCCAAGAGCTTGGAGTGTATTATCATATCATGTACAAGAGTTATTTAAGGCATTTTTAGAATTTTTTCATATATTTTAATTTTAGTTATTTTTTACTACTTTCCAATAAAGAGTGTATTTGTTTCTACAAGGACTTATAGGTACATTAATGAGAATATTTGGTAGGTTGGCATTTAAATTTATGACCTGCTCATAGCTAGTGAGATTTTGCACCACTAAACTAATCCTTTTTTCATGATGGAAACTTTCAAATTTTACTCAAAAAGTGTATATCAATTCCAACACACCCTCCAAGGTACATTCATGTTGAAAGCAACTATGGTGGGCCAAATTCAAATTTTTTACCATGATATAATTTAGTTCTAATAAATTTTAGACGAGATAGAATTTCAACTATGATAAATGATTTTATTTCTACTTATTTTTCTACAACTCTTCAATAAAAACCATTTGATTGATTTATATCTGTTAGGGTTTCAAGCAGATCCGAAGCAAATATGAACTAACAATTATATGTAGATTTAAATACAAAAGATAAAGAAATAAAATAGGACACAGATAACACAGAGATTTAACATGGTTCACTCGGAATGGGTTACGTCCACCATACACGACCGTCCAATCTTTCTTATTATCCAGCAAGGATACATGCTGAGTGTACAGTACTTTGCTGATCAATTGCCACATTTCAACAATCTCCCACTTGGAGACTGATCAGGCTCCACACCGAACAATCTCCCACTTGGAGACTGATACTACACAACACCACTGTACATGCAACATCTGCTAGATAAAACACTAGGAATCGACTGGTATAAATTCCAAAATTATCAATCAAGAAGACCAATAGAAACTGATGAAGAAATCAGCTTCTCCTGTGGAACTGCCTTCGTGAACATATCGACAAGATTCTCACTTGTGTGAATCTTCTCAAGCCGTAACTGACCCTCCTCCAAAACAGTTCGGATGAAGTGGTACCTGAGCTGAATGTGCTTTGTCCTTGAATGAAAAGCAAAATTCTTCGCAAGATGAATGGCACTCTGGCTATCAGTATACAAGGGACAATCCTCCTGTGTCTGACCCAATTTCTCCAAAAAACATTGTAACCAAATCATCTCCTTGCTGGCTTCTGTAGCAACAGCATACTCAGCTTCAGCGGTTGAAAGGGCAACAACCTTTTGCAGCCTAGAAATCCAACTGACTACAGTTCCCCCTATAGTAAAAACATACCCTGTAGTACTCCTCTGTGAATCAATATCACCTACCAGATCAAAGTCAACAAATCCACTCAGAGCAACATTAGATCCTTTGAAACATAATGCTTTCGTAGTGGTTCCTTTCAAATACCGAAGGATCCATTTCACAACATTCCAATGTTCCATATCTGGATTACTCATAAACCTACTCACAACTCCCACTACATGTGCAATATCTGGCCTTGTGCATACCATTGCATACATCAGATTGCCAACAGCTGATGAATACGAGATGTTAGACATTTTATTAACCTCTTCCTGTGCCTTTGGGCACATCTCCTTAGTCAATTTGAAATGACTAGCCAAAGGTGTACTAACTGCTTTTGCATCCTGCATGTTAAATCTTTTCAACACCTTCTTTATATACTCACTTTGGGACAAATTCAAGGTTCTATTTTTCCTGTCCTGTGTAATCCTCATACGGAGAATTTGCTTAGCTGCACCCAAATCCTTCATAGCAAATGACCTAGCTAATTTCTGTTTAAGATCATTTATATGTTACACGTTAGACCCAGCAACATGCATGTCATCAACATAAAGCAACAGGATAATATAACTGCCATTATCCAATCTCTTAAAATATACACAATGATCAGAATGACATCTATGATAACCGTTTTCAGCCATGAAACTATCAAATTTTAAATACCATTGTCGGGGTGCTTGCTTTAGGCCATACAAACTTTTCTTCAACCTGCACACCAAGTTCTCCTTACCTTTGACCTCATATCCCTGTGGTTGCAACATGTAAATTTCCTCCTCCAAATCTCCATGGAGAAAAGTTGTTTTGACATCTAATTGTTCAAGATGTAAATCATCTGCAGCTACAAGACTAAGTACAGTTCTAATTGAAGTCATTTTTACAACTGGAGAAAATATTTCATCATAATCTATACCCTTTTTCTGTGCAAAACCTTTTACCACAAGTCTGGCCTTATATCTTTTCTGACCTCCTTTCTCTTCCTTCAGCCTATAAACCCATTTGTTAGGCAAAGCTCTTTTTTCTGTAGGTAAAGGGACTAAGTCCCAAGTCTTGTTTTTCATCAAGGAGTTCATCTCCTCCTTCATGCCTAGCTCCCACTATTGTTTGGCATCCACCTGCATTGCTTCTTCATATGCTTCGGGTTCACCAGAATCAGTTAATAAAATAGAATACAAAGAAGGAGAAAATCTTTCAGGGAGTCTACTTGACCTCGTAGAACATCTAACACTTGCAGGAGTTTGTGGGACAATCTGTTGTTGCTGAGCATCAGGTACCTATTGCATTTCATTTTCAGGAATCTCATCCAACACCACATATTCTTGTTTGTCCTGTTCATGCTTCTTTTCCTGCATCTGTTCTTTATACATAACCTTCTCATTGAATATAACATCTCTACTTCTAATTATTTTCTTATTTTCAAAATCCCATAACCAATAGCCATATTCATCTATCCCATATCCAATGAAGGTACATTTCTGAGATTTAGCATCAAGCTTGGTTATGTTTTCTTTGTCAACATGGACAAAAGCTTCACAACCAAAGGTTTTCAGAAAAGAATAATTTACCTTTTTACCAGTCCATGCCTCCTCTAGAATACCACCATCCAAAGGGGTTGAAGGCCCTCTATTTATCAAATAGATAGCAGTATGTACAACATCTGCCAAAAAATGTAAGGGCAATCCAACAAGCAATCTCATGCTCCTCACATGTTCCATGATAGTCCTATTCATTCTCTTTGACACACCATTTTCCTGTGGAGTTCCTGGAACTGTCTTCTGCTTTCTAATCCCATTTAAGGAGCAGTAATCTTCAAATGCCTTGCTGCAATACTCACCTCCATTATCCGATCTGAGACACTTCAACCTTTTTCCTATCTCATTCTCAACCAAAGCTTTCCATTTCTTAAAAGTTTCAAAAACATCTGATTTTTGTTTTAGGAAATATACCCATGTTTTTCTAGTTGAGTCATCAATAAAAATAACATAATAACAAGAGCCACCAAGAGATGATACCTGAGTCGGTCGCTATACATCTGAATGCACAAGCTCTAACTTCTCACTCTTCTTCTCTTTCCCAACCTTGAGAAATCTGACTCTTTTCTATTTGTCATAAACACAGTTTTCACAGAACTCTAAATCAATCTTCTTTAGTCCTAGCAATAGATTTTTGGAGTGAAGGATTTTCATCTCTTTCTCACTCATATGCCCAAGCCTATGGTGCCACATTATTGAATCTGTTCTTGCAACATCTATTGTTGTTGTCCCTGCAGTAACTTTATCTGTAGCAGCTAAGGTAGAGTAAGTGTTACCAGTACACAGATATAATGTGCCTACCTTTGCACCTTTAGCTACTACTAATGATCCTTTACTAACCTTCCATATACTGTCAAAGAAGGTAACTATGCAACCTTCACTACCTAGTTGCCCTGTAGAAATTAAATTTCTTTTTAAGTTAGGAACATGTCTTACCTCCTGCAGAAACCAGTCATTACCATTCTGCAACTTGATCTTTATCTTTCCTTTTCCAACAATTTGACAGGGCTCATCATCACCCAAATATACCTGTCCAAAATCACCTTGAACATAATCTAGAAAATATTTTTTATGGGGTGTAGCATGAAATGAAGCGCTAGAATCTATTACCCAGGAATCATTAACATTATCCAAACATAAGATTAAAGCATCTTGTAAAGTATTGCTTGCAATATTAGCTTCCTTATCGTTGTTTTCATTTTTGTCTCCTTCTTTGTTTTTCCGAGACCAACAGTCTTTCTTTAGATGACCAAGCTTTCTGCAGTACCAACAATCTTTCTTTCCTCTAGATTGAGAGCGTCCTTTCTTTGACTTCCCTCGTGACTTCTCATTCCAAGGGCCTTTTCCTCTTTCATTTGATCTTCCTCTGTTCTCCACATTCAAAACACTACTTGATGATGTTGGAGTCTCACCTGTGCTTTTCCTTCGCATTTCCTCGCTTAGGATAACACCAACAATATCATCAAATACCAAAGTATTTTTTCCAGAGACAAAGTTACTTATAGCCATAACCAAGCTATTCCAGCTTTCTAGCAAAGAACATAAAATCAAGAGAGCCCTAACCTCTTCTGCAAAAGTAATTTTTACTGAAGACAATTGACTGGTAATTGTATTAAATTCATTTAAATGCTCTGCTACAGATCCTCCCTCACTCATTTTCAAATTAAACAAATGCTTCATAAGAAATACCTTATTCGAAGCCGAGGGTTTCTCATATAGCTTAGCCAATGTCACCATCAAATCTACAGCCGTTTTTGCTTCTGTTATATTGAAAGCTACAAACGGTGCAAGGCACAATCGAATGGATCCCAGTGCCTTTCTATCTAAAATGTCCCATTCTTCATCTGACATTGTGGTCGTTTTCTTTGCCTTCCTTCCAATGGCCGCCACAAATTCTTTTGATATAGATAATCCTCCATCTGCATTTTCCATAACTGGTAGTTCTGGTCGTTAAACTTTTTGACCTTGAATTTGGAATCCTCCATTGCTCCCACTAAAATCTGAGAGTCCTGTGAATTTACAGAAAACCTTGCTCTGATACCAATTGTTAGGGTTTCAAGTAGATCCGAAGTAACTATGAACTAACAATTATATGCAGATTTAAATACAAAAGATAAAGAAATAAAACAGGACACAGATAACACAGAGATTTAACGTTGTTCACCCAGAATGGGTTATGTCCACCATACACAGCCGTCCAATCTTTCTTATTATCCAGCAAAAATAGTACATCAACCTTACAATGCCTTAAGCATCCCAACCACTTATAACATGCATTTTTAGGGCAAAAACAAAGTCGGTCTTTTTAGGGTTTTTATTACAATGTCGGTTTTCATCAACAAAAAAAATACCCAAAAAAATTTTTCTCGGGGGCTCCCGCCCCCGAACCCCCACTTTTCTCAAGGGCTGCCACCCCCGAACCCCGACAAAGATATGTGCTAAGTGTACAATACTTTGCTGATTAGTCACCACATTTCAACAATATCTATATACGATGAAATATGGAAGATTAACTATTGCAAAACCATAAAATATCCAACCACATAAACCCTAGTTCTACAATTAAGAATCCATCATACACCAATGAAGAACCTATAACATGCAAATCACAACAAAATAGAAAGATTATACTATTCACATGCTTGGTAAGGTTTGATCTCCATTGTTTCCTATCTCTATTGATCTTGTTTGATATGATTTCTCTTAGATTTTATGTGTGCACAAGAGCTCAACAAAGAACAGATTGTGGTAGTGAAGTCACTTGATCACACGAAGGATTGATTGCTTGATGTAGCATCGTAAATTGTACGCACTTGCTAGGGTGGTACAATTTCACACCTAGTTTAGCACCCGCCTTGGCGCATTTTGCATTTTGCATTGCATTTCCCCTTTAGCACTTAATTAATTAAATTAATTGGGTCTAAGGTTCTATTTTATCATCTCCCATATCATAAAGTTGGGCCCTTTTCATTAAAGTGTGCCCCTTTCATTTTATTCTTCCAATACATCATTTAATCTAAAACCCTAATTAGGTCCTATTTTGAACTTTAAGGCCTGATTTCAGGGGTCAAAACATCTTGAAATCAGCTGTAACTTCGGGATTCTCTAAAATCATCATATCCGACGACCCTGAAAATTTGGTGAAAAGTTGTTGGGACCATGGCACCCGGAGAGGACCATGGCGCCCGGAGTGCACACGGTCCCGGACATTTTTCCCGAAATTTTAGGAGCACAATCCAATCATAAAATAAAGCTTAACCCCAAGAAATTGGCGGGAGATTCAATCTCTAAGTCGGCCTAAAGTTGAAATTAAGACCTAGGGTTTCATATATAAGAGCTCTCTTTCTTCATTTGAAAGGATCCGAATTTTGGTTTCAAGGACCTTCTATGCAGCGAAAGAGCAGATCTTTGGAGACTTCAACAACATTCAACATCCATCCATCAAGCATTCATCAATTTCATTCATCCATTTAGGGCTTTGAAGACATTGAAGAGCAATAGGGGATTACCGACTGAAGATTGGCTTGTACCCCTCCCTTGGGGTTGGGTATGATTTCATGTTGTTTTCATGTCTTTGCATAAGCCTCATTGTATCATTTGTATTCATGCTTTAGATCACTTTGCATCTTGATTTGGAGCATTTACATTATCATTTACAAGCAATTAGGGTTTACTTTCTAGGTTGCTCTAGTTTGCTTACTTTCATTTTAGGATCTTGCACACACACAAGGTCTGCACACACAACTTTTACTATACAACTTGGCTATTCGTGGAGGTGGAAATCACCAAAGCGGGGGTTTGACTAAGGCAAAACCCTATATAGCCACCTACAACCCTTTTCAGATATAAGTGCAGATTTCCGAATTCGAAGGACGCCGCAAGTTGCAGATCCGACGGAAGCGGACCGAGATAGAACTTCACACCAAATTCCAACCCAGAAAGCTAGGACAGGGGCGCTGGGCGCCCTGGTCCTTGTCCATTTCAGTGAATTTTAGCAGTTTCAGAGGTAGCAGCTTCAGTATTTCAGGCTTCCGGCTTCAGCGGCAGATCTTGCAGAATCAAATCCATTCAAGGTACACATTTACATTTCTCCTCTTATCCTTACAATTGTTCATCATTAAATCTCAATTCTACAATCTTGTGCTCAAAGTTACTAGTTCGTACTTACACTTTAGGGTCAATAGTTGAACTTGCATCATTCTATCTATCATTTGCAACAAAGGAATAGAAATCCTAATAGGTAGCCCGTGGCTCTCTTCCACAAAAAGAAGTAGCCAATTGTGTGATACCTCTAGGCTCTTTCGTATTCCACAAGTGTGTGATTGAAAGTGAGATTAGGGCATGTTTGCTTAGTGTCACTTTTTCCCCCACACACTTGATTGCATAAAAGTCTTAGGATTGTGAAAGGATGAAGGAATCCCCTTATATAGAAGACACCTTAGAAAATGGAGGGATAAAATATGAAGGGGGTAGTTAGGATAAAATCAAGAGATAAATGACAAGTGTCATAGGGGGAAAAAGCTAATGAATTAATTAAATAAATATAAATTTATTTAATTTAGGAAAAGGATAATTTAAATAATAAAAATATTTATTTAAATGGGAAAGGCTAGAAGAGGATAAATGAATTAATCAAACAAATAAAAATCTATTTAATTAATAGAAGACTTAGGATAAAATAATTAAATAAATAAAATATTATTTAATTGGGACAAGACAATTTTAGGTGTCTACAATGTCCTATAAACAATACATTTAATAAATGTCACATGCTTTTGTAACATTTTTAATATAATTAAAGATTATAGTACAAATTTTTTATTACTCTAACAAATTTTAGAATACTGAAAAATAAAACAAGAAGAAACTCATTTAATCTAGGTGCATCGCCACCCCTTTCAATTTTTATGCATTTATCTCTCATTTTTCTTCTACAAGTTATTAGACTAGGGTTATTTTGTAGTGTTAATTTGTGTTGGGTTGGATCAACACTCTGCAGCTAGGTTTAGAAAGGAAGTCGACCTTCTCCGGAAGTTTGATCTTAGCTACAAGGTCCCGCAACTTGATATCATTTCTATTGTGTAATTGGAATGTTGGACTAGTTCCAACAAGCTACAATCTCATGTGACAACAACTATTAATAAAATTTAATGTTTTTTTGAAAAAACATTGTATGCATTAACTTTATAGAAAAAAAATCATGTAATTTTTAATTTTTTTTTCATAGCATTTGACATCTCTAGTTTGATTCAATTTATAAAAATATATGTTTCTCTTATTAAATTATATAAAATCTGACTAGGTCTTCAATGTCTTTGATTCTAATGGAGATCTCCTCTTTGAAGTGGAGATATACACCCTCGCTACGAACCACCTTATTCTTATGGATGGCTTGGGAAAACTACTTCTCACATTGCACCGCATGTATACACATTATATCTATATTTAACTCTACATATTTCTATTGTTTAATTATTTGTTTGCAGTTTTCTACTCTACAATAGAGATGGGAAGGCTTTATTAGAGATAAATTTGGCTGTAAAAAAACCCTTTTCCTTGTGATGAAGTATTTGATTTTACTAACAAAAGAGTGGCTTATTGGGTTATTTCTTTCATTGCAATAATTTGTTTTTATCTTCTAGTGAAAGGATTTTGTCCATGTAAATATAAGTGTGGTGACATGGGGATGGTGCTCAATAGAGATGATTTAAGTCTATGTATTGATCCTAGCTTTGAATCACAGTGTCATGATGGATTTGATTATTATGCTCAAATAAATCTCCATAGTGTTATTGAGCTTCCTCATGTGAGAGGACTACATAAAGGATGAGATAACTACACTACCCTCCTTTTCTATACCCAATGTTAAAGAGTGAGGCACTTTTTTCTAACATTTTTTGTATTTGAGTTGAACTTAACAATTGCCTGGTTGTGGAGATGTTTGTTAATATATTGGTTGATGTTATATAAATTTAATTCTCGACTATAATATTTTTTTAGTCACCTAGGGTATCCTCGCAACTCAGCCCAGCAACACTGGTTTCCCATTATGGGGCGAGCTGAGGTGAGACTAGTCCCTAAAGATGAGCTAAGCAACCCATCAGCCAAGCCCATCGGTTGAATCCAAGCCTCAGAGTTGAACCCGAGACCAATGGGGAGCAAACCCATGGTCCAAGCCAACTTTGCTACCTGTCTGGGCTTATTTTCGACTTTAATATTATTTAATATTTTCCTTTTTTTTTTTTGATCGGTAATATTTGTTTTATATTAATATTTCTGTAAAAAGATACATTCCAAGTCTAATATCATGAGAGGTTTCTACGCCAAACCCTACCACCCTGACACATTTCACCCACCATTAACACAACAAACAGACACATAGTACCCATAACCAAAAAATGAGAACATGCTCCACACTTCCCATAAGTCTAGTAAACCCCAACACTTACACACATATTGAAAAACCCCATGATCAAATTTTGGTGAGTTCCTCAACGTTCGAACCCTAGACTATAAGAGTAAAAATTTGAAACAAAAAACATTGTAGCTTTTCACAATGGCCATGCTGGTTAAACCTTTTGCGTCTTACCTATTGAGTTGCAAGGCTCCTGGGTCTCCGACCCATCTCTATACTTTCGTCCTTGCACATTGTCTTGTTCCATTCACATAGTCTTCCGTTCTAGCTCTCAAGCATTCATATATTCTTTCAACAACACCCAACCCATTTGGGCTTTTGCCCGATGCTCATCTTTGTTGCCAAACACACTCTAAACAAGGAAAGGCTACACCAGTGTCTTCACATAGCCAAATTGGCACCAACCTCCATGGTGAGCCCATAAGCCCATACCAAGCTTCACCATTGCTAGGATTACCATCATACCACCGCACCACTTCAGTTTCACACACTCTTTCATTGCCCTCAAAACTTCCTCTTTGGACTCCAATTCCAAACCCCAGGCCATGAAAGTCGAAGCGATGTCAATGTTGGAGTGGTAACGATGCTTCGATTTTAGAAAATCCTCTCCTGGAATCCATTCAATTATCTGCCAGAAAATTGGATCATCTATTTTGAACACGCTATGAAGCCACTTCTCTATAGTTCTACCATGAAAACACTGTTGTTGTCTTGCTATAACTAGTATAAAATTCGCCTCCATGGCACCTTTCACTTGACCACTCTTTGAGGCATCAACTCACATAATGAAAATGACATATGTTCATTGGGGTTTTAAGGAATGCAACGTCTATCTAGTATCCATATTGTACCATTGATCATATTTAATAATTAATTGAAACATAAACATCTATTCTATTTTAATTATTAATTAATTAAAAAATATGGTTAATGGTACAATATGGGTGCTGTGTAGACAAAGGTTTTAAGGAAAGCATTCGCCACCACTGTCCACCCATTACATTAAATGATGGTATGAACCGTTGTCACAAATCTTTCCAATTCTTGATTGCAAATCTCCCTCAAATCCTCAAATAAATCTGACCAATTTAATTCTAATGATGACACGATAGTATTTGATAGCGTGTTTGCCACCTGGTTACCACTCCTTCTCACATGTGTGATTTTGAAATCCTCTAAAGATGAAAGAGCCGATGAAATTAATTTAATGTATTTATTCAAATTCCAACCATTAGTTCCCCCTTTTGTTATGGCATTAATCACTAATAACAAACCCCCATCCAAATGAAGGCAATTGTGATCTTCAATTTTTTTGCCATTCAAATGGCTTCCCAAGCAGCCTGTGCTTTTGCCATTATTGGTCCCATTACCAAGTCATTTTGCACCAATAGCTAGAAGGTTCCCCTGCGAGTCTCGTGCCACAAACCTTGGACCCAACGAGCCAGGGTTGCCCTTGGATGCTCCATCAAAATTCAATTTCGTCCATCTCAATTTAGGACATTCCCAATGTTCTTTTTCAGATCTAATTGCTCCTCAGGATTAGCCTGAGAAGGCCCCTAAACATGCCAATATTTTTCTAATTTTATTCTCAACTTTAATATTCATTTAAAAAATTTATCGAATGAGATTATTTTAATTTATGTTGTCAATCTATGCCCTTAGGATTAATTGCTATTTTTTGGATATTTCTTTTATTTAGCCATTTCATTTTACCATGCCAAACATGATACAAACATAGTAGACTAAGTAGAGAGGTTTTGTGCACAAGGTGTTCAATCTCTACATCACACTCTTCATCGGTCAAATAATTGATAACAATTTTACATTTCATTACTACCAAAAAGTGGTAAGTAATGAAGTCCATTTATTTTCTGAACATTGAATGAACTCACATTCACTAAAGGAACTCAAATTATTGAATAGTGTAAAGATGTAGATTCATTTGCAAGAGCTTGGAGAGTATTACAATGTCACACACAAGAGTTATATAAGCTATTTTGGGCACTTTTACATAGATTTTTATTTTAATTATTTTTTGCTACTTTTTGATAAGGATTGTATTTGTTTCAAGAAGGAATTATAGGTATGTTAATGAGAATATTGGGTAGGTTAACATTTAAATTTATAACATACTTGTGGCTAGTGAGATTTCTCACCATTGAGCTTATCCTTTTCCATGATAAAAAAAGCTATCAAATTTCACTCAAAAAGTGTATTTCAATTCCAATACATCTTCTAAGGTACATTCATTCATGTTGAAAGCAACTATGTTACCAAATTAAAAAATTTCACCATGATATAATTTAATTCTAATAAATTATAGATCAGATAAAATTTTAACTATAATATATGATTTAGTTCTAACTATTTCTTCAACTCTTCAATAAAAATCATTTTGTCGAAGGGAGGTCACAAGGGAGACCTCCTCCCGAATCAACATATTCAACTTAGAAGCCACTTAACTCATATCAACTTAGAAGCCATGATAGAAATCCACAACATTGACTTTGCTTCAAAAAATTATTACTCTAACTACATACACATACACATACACATACACATAATGAATCTAATTTTACCAAATGATTTTTACACTACAAATTACAATCTTTAACTCATTTATTTAGGTATCTAAGAAGAGCATGTGAATATAATGGTCCAAATTACACTCCTAACTCTATTGGGTATCTAAGAAGAGCATGTGAATATAATGGTCCAAATTACACTCCTAACTCTATTGGGTATCTAAGAAGAGCATGTGAATATAATGGTCCATCTTAAGGTGCAACAAAACACGGTGTTTTTTAAGAAACGTCACAAAACGACGACCCTACAAAACCCTATAAATATACTTCTCTTCTAGGATTACTCACCTACCGACATCTTCATAGCGTGGGAAGAGTTTGGCGGTATTTTTGAAGTTTCGAAGAAGAGAAAGGTCAAATCTGTGGGCTCGGAAAAAAACAGTTTCAGGAGAAAACTTCATTTGCGATCGGAAAGCTCAAACACGAAGTAACATTTACCCATTTAATTATTTTTGCTATTGCTATCCATAATCTTAGATAACAATGGATTCAAAGTCCTCTGCATTAGTTTTGACGGATTCGGTTACCCTAAACGCAAGCGTTGTAACGTGGATTTATGAAAAAATACCAGAGAAAGCGAAAGATCTAAACATAATTACACAGGCGGCACGATTAGGTATGGTACCCTAAATTGTGATATAAAAAAAATTCATGTGTGTTTGTTGTAATTGATATGTTAAAATCTGAAGCTTCTGTGTATAATTATATAGGCTTTTCGATAAGGTATTGTTTGGAGGCAAATGTTCTTGGAAAACTTTCATACCTCTTTGTAGTAATTAATTTAGTAAGTTTGGGATGTTTTTTTCTGAATGACGAAGGTAGATCGATTAGGCATGATAGGTTTAATTGTGATGTGAAGATTCTTTTTAAAAATAACAGATCTGTTTGCAAGAATTGATCTGTAGATTTTTTTGCACATAGTTACATAGGCAGCTCGGCTAGGTACGAATATTTCTTTTTCCCCGAAGAACTCGGATTTGCTTGTTGTAATTTATGTGTCGAAATTTGGATATTTTGCATATAATTACATAGACGGCGAAGCAGCTTGATTAGGTGTAATGCCCTAAACTGAAATATTAATATATATTTTTCATTAAAAAATATACCTGTTCTAGTAATTTATGTGTTTAAATTAGGGTTTTTTGTACATAGAAGCGGCTTTATTTGGAACGGTGTCCGCTATTTTACTGTGACTTATTGTATAATCTTAGTTTCTGATACTAAGTAGTTAATGTGTTAACGTATGGATATTTTGCAGAAGGAAAGTTGAATTTGGATTCCTCATCTCTGGATGCGGTTATATCAGTTTCAGAGAATTTGGACTTTCATAGCCAAACGTGGCTTTTGGAGCTTACCAGGGTTATGAAGTCTAATGGCATAATCTTTTTAAAAACCAACGTTTCTTCAAATCTTGTAAGTCTAAAATAGCTCCTTTATTGGTTGTCTGTATTATGTGAGCTGTCTTCCCTATCCTGCACTCTTATTTAAGTTTTTTGAGGTTTTTCTTTAAATCTTGTAGGTATAGGCACCTTGCTTGCCGATCCTGTGAATTTTTAGTTTTTGCCCAATTATTGCCCACATGTTGTAATTCCAGAGCCCCTTCTTTATTGTTTCTCCAAAATTTTGAATTTTGTGAGTTTTTGTGTTATTTAACTAAATCTTACAAGTCTGCAGCCTTCAGTTTAAACTTGGCGTAATTTTGGTACTTGTTTGCATTTTTGTGCAGTAGTGGGTCAAATTTTCGAAGACTGTAGTGAGTCACATGTTTTTCTCTGTATTTTGCAATTTTTGCATTATTTCTTAAAATATTAAAAGTTTATAGCTCTTGACCGTTTCTCCTCTGCATTCTTCAATTTTCTGAGCTTTTTTAGTTTACAATTTTTGTGAATATGTAGCTACTTCTTTGTAGTTAATCTGCATTTTGTGAGTTCTTTTTGGCTAGAGAAAACCAGAGTTAATGGACCCTAGACCTGAAAAATTAAACTGGGAAAATACAGTATGACATGGACTTCAAAAGTTAAACTCAATCATCTGCTTTTCTTCCTACAGAGAAATCTCCATCCTTCATCTCCAAGCACATTCCAACTGCAAGAAATTTGACAAGAATAAAAGCTATGCATCTCTCCTCATTTATTGATCACTCTCTATCTTCTTTCATCGTTCTACAATGTTTGGTTCAATAATGACAAGGCACTTCGAGTTCACATAGAGAAATTTATTTCTCTAGAAGGATTTCCTCTCCTTGACCGAGTATTACAAATCTTAATGAAGAACAAGCTCTTCTGCTCTGTTACATTCTTGTAAGATAGCTTTATTACTATGAAGGAAAAAGGGTGAATAAAAACCAACAGCTTATATTTGAACCTTTCAAATTGGCCACTAGATCTTCCATCATATTTGTTATCCTCCAGATATGTGGTTATGAGGTCATGGGATTCTCAGTTTGCATCTTGATATCGTGAATGATTTGTTTATTTGTGAGTCAATTTTGCTGCACCTTTTCTATCGCTTCAGTAATTTAGTCCCCTTCCACCCAAAGTTTCTGCCATCTATTTTTGTTACCCATTCCCGTTCCTTTAATGTGAGCTATTACTTCTGCCATATTATTTTTTTCTGTTCCAGCTAGAGAGGTTTTCTGTCATCATCTCTAAAGATTTTTCCTCTCCTACTAATCTTGGATTTCCTTTAGCAGTTCCATTAAAATTGAGCTTAACCCAATCTCTAGGATGATTTTTTGACACACCTTTAGGTTTTTGCTGTCTATTTCCACCAAATCTCTTATGTGGTAATCTGTAGTCTTGTTGGAGCACAATACCACTGAGAGGGGGGGAGGGTGAATCAGTGGTATACCGATTGCAAATGACCTTGAGATAACCTTTCAAAAACCTTGAAACATAACAACTATGAGGACAAAAGTACGTAGAACCAAGAACTTTGGCAAACATTGATAACTCAAGAAATACAACCTCTATTGAACAGAGATGTAGCATCATATTATCTCAGTGTTCCACGGGCGTTGGGGACGGGGGGACGGGGGGACGAGGGGGACACGTTTCCGGGACGGGGGGACCAAGGGCCTAAATTTGGGGACGGCGGGGGGACGGCGGCGGGGGGGGTGGCGGGGTGGTGGTGCTCATATACTTGTACATATACATATAGTACTTGAAAAACTAGTTTTGAAAAGATGTATGACAGTATTACAGTGTAAGAAATACATTTCAAATGAGACTATAGGAAATTTGAAATACTAAATCTAAATACCAAGATTTCTAAGTTGTGTTGTTATATGGAGCCTGATCAAACTCGGAGGTTAGATTTTCCATACTTCTATCGGCGCAGTTTCCCCCTATATTTTTCAACGGGGGTTTGGGGGCAGCGCCCCCAAGTTGGGGTCAAGGGGCAGCGCCCCTTGCGCGTTCCCTGTCGCGATACAGGGCGGGGTCGAGGGGCAGCGCCCCGCGAGGCCAAAAATACTTTTATTATTTTCTAAAGGCGTCGGGTGTTATTTTTCCATTGGCCCACGTCCAATTAGAGTTACCCCTTAACCCTCAAAAAACTTAAAAACTCACTTTTTTTAAAAATTTTAATTTTAAACATTGCATATAAGTGGGGGCGACAAGAGACGTCTGGGCGTCTCCCCGTCCTTGGAGAGACGTCTGCACGTCTCTTGAAGGACGGGGAGACGCCCAAACGTCTCCCAAGGAGACGTGGAGGCGTCTCCATGTCTCTTTGGGAGACGCCCAAACGTCTCCCAAGGAGACGTCTCCACGTCTCCCTGGGAGACGCGGGGACGCGGGGACGTCTCCACGTCCCGGCGGCGTTTGGGTGGCGGTGGCGGGACGGCGGGGGACGTCGCGTCCCCGTCCCCCCGTCCCCGAGACGTCTCTGACGGGGGGACGCGTCCCCGTGGTTCACTGTATTATCTATGAACATCATGACAACTTGTGGTAGATATCATAACAACAAAAACAATACTGACAGATCATTGCCAAGAACATATCAACACAATGTTATGAGGCAAAACATGAACTCATGAGTATAAGACTTACGAGTAAAGATATTCACACAAACTTTAGATACCATAACTCAGAGATTAGCTGTGAAGTTTGATTGACTATAACAAAGATGAGCAGATGACATTATTACAAACAATAATATATGATGGATATGTGTTCATGCAGATGAAATAAACTTAGGAAAAAAACAAACTGAATGACACATGATAAGCAAATGGACATGAGGATCCAGCACATCAAAGTAACACCACATGACACAAAAATTGTCCTGAGTGGAAAACCCTCATGGAGAATAAAAACCACTCAAAAATGCCTCACTGGCTGTTTTATAATGTGCCTCACTGGCAAATAGTGTGCCTCACTGGCTTATAATACCTCACAGAAAAAGTAACACCAAATCTCACTGATAATAAAGGTCAGAATGTCTCACTGACAAGAACCTGAAACATATCCAGCTATATGAGAGAATAACATACAGAGGGATACTCTGTTTCTCTGGAGTACATTTCATAACACTATATTAATATGCTGTGTATCTCACAGACTTCACTAACAGAAGCCCATCAGACACATAACAAATTAATATAGGAACTGTGTCCACATAGTTACAACTTTTGCAACAGGGTTTCAAAAAGGAATATCAATGTTTGTAACATACAAGAAGCCTTTTTAAAGCAGCTTTCAAGAAATACATATATCTGCTGTTCTGAATACAATTTGAAGATGCTGAAAATTGATAACCCTGTTCTATGATCAACATAACAACTGCATTACAAGATATTCCTCAGAGCAAAGGTAAAACCACATATACTTCTGCACATCACACTTCTTTTTCACTAAACCCCTTTCATGAGAATGAAAAACCTTTTTTGAAGTGCTCTGGAAATTAGTTATAAGAAGTTACTGCAATGACAAACTAATCCCGCTGGAACTTTAACTTGTATGAAACCCTATGAAGGTATATTAAAATCAAATCATTTGTGCAACCCCCAAAACAATTTTTTATTATTCAACCATAAAACAGTAAGCGTTTGACTGTTATTAATAACTGCACTGGTGCATACCAAATTATTTTGACTGATGGCAGAGTTACCGGTGTATCCATGTGAGGTTTGAGTGCTGCCAGCATAACCACCTAGCTCCAAATTCCACAAAATCACTGCACTCCATTTAACATCAACAGTTAACCATTTTCAGCTCGAAGAATCATCAACAAAACCTCAATCATCTGTTCTCTGCCATGCCTTGAGCATGTTGGCTAGGGTTTCAAGCTTGAGCTCTCCAAAATGGTTGTCTTTGCAAAAAATTATACGTGAACAATGATTTCGAAAAAAAAAACTTTTATTTCATATACACTTTTGTTCATAAATGTCCTAAGGTAAGTAGAGCAAATACATCTCTCCCAGTACTCTGAAAAATGCTAACAACTTTATCAATCCTTATTCAAATAAGTATTGAATTACTTTTCAAACAAAATGCTAATAAGTCATTAATACTTTCAGAACAATAACCAATAAAGCATTATCACTTATAGAGATGCTTTATGAAACAGACAACAATACCTTAGAAAGAATAGCATTTGCAAGAACTGCATAACCAAATGTCATATCACATATGAAATGAACTTGTATGTCTTTTCAAAACTCTGTGACCATCAAATGTCAAAGCCCGTACTGATACGGAAAACACATATCCATAGTGCACCTGAAAGATGTATACCATACCAAATCAAACCTATGTGTCACCTGAAAGATTTATACCATACCAAATCAAACCTGTGTCATGTCACCGCACAGGACAATATGAAAATGAGCAAACTGTCACAATATGAGCAAACCGACATCAATGCCAAAACCAATGTCAAAGGGGTCAACAATTCTGTGATTTATTTTGATTTTTTTTTTGCATTATATCTTCAAATACTAGTGTCTCAAGACCAATATTTGATGATTTCTCTGATTTTGCTCAATCTTTTTTGAGTGTTTTGGCATTGCATTTTATTCAACTGGTTCTGCAAACTGTTTGCATGTGTTGTATCATTTTCACAAATCTTGTAATATGGTTGATGACTCCTGGAATCTGTTAGGTTTTTTGGCACTTGTATCTCATTTGTTTGATTGTCTGATTTAATTATCTTAATGGAGAAAAATATATTTTCAGGATGCTAAGCAGATTAAGATTACCTTGGAACGAAACCTTCTGCTAGCTGGATTTGTTGTTGATGATAGGATAGATGTTGAGGTCAGTGGGCTTGGGTCACTGGTAGTGAAAGCCCAAAAGCCTGCTTGGGCAACTGGATCATCCTTCACGCTCAAAAAGAAAATTGCCGAGAAACCTGAAATTGTGCCCAAGAGCAATGTGCTGCCAGCCTTTAAAATTGAAATACAAGATGACATGGATGATCTCATTGACGAGGACAGCTTATTGACAGAAGAAGACTTGAAGAAGCCTGAAATGCCACCTGGTCTGTATCAAATTTATGAATTTAGGGTTTGCCAATTGTGTTTTTTTCTCTTCTGAAAATTTGCCTTAAATTCTTTTTCTTTTCTCAAAATATGAACAATACATAGTCTTTGAGCTTTGTTGTTTGTGAATTATTGTAACGGCTACATTTAAAAATCTCATAAAAAACACTAACATCTAACCATCTTTTATGCTTTTGATTTTACTATATTGTGGAGCTCAATAAACATGACTCATCTAGATTTATAAAAATCTCATAAAAAACACTAACATCTAGCCATCTTTTATGCTTTTGATTTTACTATATTGTTGAGCTCAATAAACATGACTCATCTAGATTTATGATAGGACTTGATAGACATATCATAATTACACCTATTGTTTGAACAAATGGTTTTAATAGCAGATGAAAAATAAAACTGTATGTTTTTTCATTCTATTTGAAATCTGTTCGCTTAATTTTAGCATTTGAAGCCTGTAATTCTCTAGTCTAGTTGTTGAGGCAATCCTTAAGATAAATTTCTAATGGGCTTAAAGTCTTATGTGTTTGGGAGATTTAATCCACACGGTTTACCAGAACTAGACAGAAATTTGAACATCAAACACCATTTTTTAGCTTTTTATAAGCTTTTGATTTGTCAACAAATTTGTAACTTATATTAAAAATGAAAGTATTTTGTAAAACTTTGCAAGTTATGCCAGTAATTACAAAAGACAATGAGTCAATGGCATGTCTTGTTTTGCTTCCATTCTTTGTTGTTTTTGTCATTCTCAATGTTGTTTAGTACTTTGAATCTTGGATTGTTATTCTACGAGTGGACACTCCTGAATATTTTGAAATGTTTTATTATGTGGCCTTGTTCTTTTATATTGCTTGAAATAGGAGTTTACTTGCTTGAAATAGGAGTTTACCATTGCATGCCTTTCCATGTTCTAAAATCTTCTGTATACTTATTATAAATGCTCTAGAGTTAAAAAGCTTCAAAAATGTGTATATCCAGTCAAAGTCACATTAGTTAGAATTTTTCCTTTACATTGATGATGGGTTTTGTAGAGAGATTCTGAACCTTAGACAATTTTAGTATTAGACAGTTGATTCCAGAAATACATTAAGATTTCTGGTTTTTACATTTACGGAGTATGCACACTAAGCAGTGGGCCCCTTACATTGAAATAGAGATCATTTAATTTTTAATGTTTGCAGTGGATTCTTTTATGCAAGATTGTCCATTTCTTGCTTATTTTGACTCAAAATTCATTTGAGCTAAATTTCAGAAGCTAAGCTATACCAAAATGTTGTTTCTAAATAGAGACATGGTGGGGGAAAATAAGTTAGATTTTTTTGTCTTGTTTCTTTAGTGATTAAAGATTTTCAAGCCATGTCGAGGCTCTGTAAAAGTGAATGCTTACAAGCTTAAACAAAGAGGCTAGGAGGAAAAGATGACTTTTCTGTGTTGTTAGAGTGATGCTCCGCAAAGTTGTTGGCATAATATTTTGAGTTGGAATTTGAGATTGATAATTGTGAAGCTTTGGAGGTTATGTCTATTTACAGCATGCTGATTGTAACAAAAAATGCTAAAAAATTGTCAAGTCTTAAAGGTCCTAATAACATTGTTTGAAAATTATTGAACTTGATGGCAATGCAGCATATTCAGTTTTATAAGAGGGTGACGAACATTAGGTTCTGATGTAAATCAAGTATCTACAGACTACTATCTTGTGATGACCAGGTGCAATAATCAGCATATGATATCTAAGATTTGTATTAGTATTATGACCATATCAATATGATCATAGTTTTAGTAATTATCGCAAAATCACTATTAATGGGGCCTCCCCCACTGTTGCTGTTCTTTTTGTGAAAAAAATCACTGGTTTTCTGAATTGATTGGTCAACTGAAAATGTTGGAAAAATTGGTGCACTTCAAATCTTTGCATTTTTTAATTTTTTAGATGTAGTTTTTCTCTAGTTTTTTGAAAATTTCTGTAGTTTTTTAATGTGTTGATTTTTTCCCAATTAAATCTTAATCAATATTTCTGTAGTTTTTTAATTTGTTGATTTTTTCCCAATTAAATCTTAATTAATTTAATAACTCTTTATCTTTAAGTTTGCAAGTTATTTCTGAGAAAGATTTATGTTACTATGAATATGATATGTATGTATTTCAGTATGTAACTTGTATGGCTTTACTTTCTAAAGGTTGTGTCAAAAGATGTAATAAATATGTTCTATTTGCTTCTAACTAAATAAGTTCGTCTTTTACTTGCTGCACAGCTGATGATTGTGAAGTAGGTAAGGCAGGAAGGAAAGCTTGTAAAAACTGTGTATGTGGCAGAGCTGAAATGGAACAGAAGCAGGAGAAGTTGCAGTTGACGCCAGATCAGTTGGACAACCCACAATCTTCATGTGGAAATGTACGTTAGCCTTTATTACCCATATTTGATTTAAAGTCGGTGTCTTCTGATATTCTATATTATAAATTGTTTCTAGTTAGTCTCTTTACAGTAGTCACATGGGGACATCATGGGACTCTCTAAGACTGATGTTCACACAGCCAGTTTAAAATGGATGGCTCAAGTGTCTTATTACAGTATTTTTTAGATTAATAAGATATGAACTTAACGATGTTGTATTTTGTCCCATTGCTAAAACTCTGATTGTTGCTCTGAAAGTTTTGAAAGTATTTGCAGTGTTTGCTGTTTTGATAAAACAGTTGTATTTGCCATTGTTCTTATGTGATTTATTCCTTTTCAAATTCCAGTGTTCTCTTGGAGATGCATTTCGCTGTTCAGGTTGTCCATACAAAGGACTTCCCCCTTTTAAACTAGGGGAGAAGGTATGGCCACTGGCAATTATAATCTTCAACACATAACATGATCTTGAATTATTTGATTTCAATCTAACGTGATGCATATTTTGTTTGCAGATATCTCTTAGTGGATCATTCCTCACAGCTGATGTGTGAGATGTTATGTTATCCTTACCAGCTTCGAACTTACCAGAATTCTTTCGAGTTCCAAAATCGATCGTATTTAAAACATTCTTTCTAAATCTGAGCACTCTAAGAGTCTGAAGTGCTTTATAGGGTAGATTCTTTGGCAATTGGTAGAGAGTCAAGATTTTCATAGGATGATTCCAAATTATCTTTTCAAATGACAAACGGCTGTGACACAGTGGATCACGTATCTGGAGGATGTTTTTGTTCTCTTATTAGCTCCAATTATGTCTGAGCTTTGTTTCGTTGCAAAAACGTTGTTAGTGTAAACTCGTCTTATTGCAAATAACACTTCATGGTGGGAACATCATTTTGATATATGCCATTTTTTCATGGCGTTGCTTGAAATTACTTGTTTCAATTGTTTCTTAATTGACCATTTGTTTAATTGCTCCTAACTTACTATTTTAATGTGTACGCTATCATAAAGCTGTTGTGTTTTAGGAAACCAGTTACTCTGGAATCGTTTTGTGTTTGACGTTGTGGTTTTGACAGAAGTTGTAAAATTTGATTGTAAATAATGGTTTTCCTTAATTTTTAAAAATCCATGTGTTATCATATGCTCTTTTGATTTGTTTTCATGCCTTTTTTTTCTCTAATTGTTCATCGCACCGTAGCAACTAGCAGATGCTGTTAGAAACTAGTGTTAATCACAATTTTTTGGAATTTGACCATAAAATGGGTTTTCCCCTTAAATTGTGATTTCTCATAAAAATATTATTCCTGGAAAATTACAATTTTAACATGATTTAATTAGCAGAAAATTGAATCTTGAGTTTTTTTCATGATTTTTTTGGTTTAAAAAATTACTTTTTTTTTTTTAATTTTAAATTTCAGTGGCTGCTTATTCCTTATCTTTTGCTAGCTCTAACCCAATTTTTTTAATTAACTCCATTTTGATATTTTCCCATTTAAATCACAATTTTTTAAAGATTCTTTTACCATTTATTTTCAAAGATTTTTACTACTATGGTCTTTTCTATCTTCATGATTATATTTATCTCTGAAATGGATTTTTTATTTATTTTGAAACTATAACTATTTACTAACCATAGTTTGATTAGAATTGTATATAATATTGCCTTTTATTTGTTTCCGTGATGTCTACACAGGAATCGATTTGCACCGGACAAGACACTTATTTTATATTTATTAATTTAATTAAAAATCATGATGCAGTTGTATTCTGATATTTATAATGTGAGATACCTGTTTTGTCAGGATCAAATAGACCGATGTATTCTGATTTTTATAATGTGAAATACTTGTCTTATCAGATAAAAATTGATCCCTACAAAGACAAATCCCTCAATGCCTGATTGTTTTGTGATGGGAGGTTCGAACATTTGGTTTTGGTGACGGTGTGTTTGAGGTAGTAATTATTGTAGTCGGTGACGACTGGTCGTTTGTGCTTCGTGCGCGTGCCAACTACTTTTTGTATTTCTTCTCCAGGGATTTCGTCTCTAGATAAAGTAAAATGACCACATACAACTATTCCAATTTGGCTACGTTTGATTAATCGTCAACCGAGAAGAACCTTTAATTATAACTGCATACATTTTTCAATACATGTTATATATAAGTAATTATAAATATAATAGTTTTGAAGTTATTACTTTTACAATTGTTAAGAATATAAGCAAATTCACGTAGTACATTAAAATAAATAAATAATTATTATAGATTTATATCACAAATTTAATATAGTTGTTTTCAGAGTAATTGCATTTGGTGTTTTTTCAGAGATATTTATTCAAAATACAGATAATTTTGTCTATAATTTTTAGTATTAGTTTTTAAAAATGATCTTTTAAATAAGAATTATTTAATTTTTATTATTCTAATTAAAAAAAGTTATTTATTATGTTTTGAAAATATAGAATTATTTTTATGTTGAGAGGTTAGTCTATCCTAGTAGCATAGAGTGAATGGTGTGAACATGTTAACATGAAATCTTAAATACTAGCACTTGCACCAATTCAAGGTGCAAGGGTTATGTCGATGGTGTATATACATACACGTACATACATACATTGGGTGTAAATAAAGCATATTAATATTAAATGATGTAATAAAGTTATTTGGTGGGGCAAATGATCATTGATATGTATATTTGCATATTTGAAGTTTTTGAAATAAATTTGAAGAGTTTATTATGTGGGGGAGGGGGGTTGATAACATAAGAGGTGTAAGTTGAGGTGTGAATTGACAAATGCTTCAAATTTAAAGCATTTTGTTTAGTCATCTAGAAAATGAGAAATTTGAAAATCAGATAGTCACGACTAGATATTAATGTATTATATGAATAAGATTACAATTAAGACTTCAAAATACTATTTAGCAACTTATCTAATAAAAATAACTTGATTTCTTTAATAGTGTACCTTGTAGAAACAAGATAAGAATTATTAGAATTAATTACCTTTTCCTTCAAGACATTCTTTAAAACTGTTACTTTCCTATGTTATAACTACCTTTTCCTTCAAGACATTGTTTGAAACTATTGCTTTCCTACATTATCTCAATAATAAATTGTGTTAATATCTAATCTTGACATCAACTTTATTCATATATTCTAATACTTTAAAACTATTACTTTCCTATGTTATAACTACCTTTTCCTTCAAGACATTGTTTAAAACTATTGCTTTCCTATATTATCTCAATAATAAATTGTGTTAATATCTAATCTTGACATCAACTTTATTCATATATTCCAATAGATGAAAAGGAACAAAGACCAAACTTCAAAACTAAATTTTAGATAAGCATCAAAGAATAAAGAACATAACAAATAAGCCCTAAATAATTAATAGATATATGAACATGTAGAAAATCTAACACACAATAAATAAGATATCATACAAGAAGAAACTACCAGTAGCACTTGCACCAAAATAAGGTGCAAGGGTTATGTTGATAGTAAAGTATACTTTAAATAATATATTGGAGGGTAAAAAATCACATAATGTAAAAACTACATTATAATTACTTCATTAACCAAAGTACAAACAATAACTTAGTATAGTGTCATAATATAAAGATTAAATAAAATAGCAAAAATTGATGGTAACATAAAGCACAACTTTACACTTGTAGAATAAAAAAAAATGAATCATTAAAATTTCTGAAAAGAAATTAGAATATTAGAAAGGCGAGTTTTAAAAAACTCAATATTATTGGGGTGGTGGATATAGTCCTACTTGAAGTATTTACAATTTTGGCACACGTAGGAGGATGCTTTTAAAGGTTGTACAATTCAACTTCACAACTACCAATTGCATTTGCTTGAAATTTTCTAAAGCTTTTTCATTGAATTAGGACTCTAACCTTAAATTAAATTCTAACCATGATTGAACCCCAACCCTTATCTTATTTCAAACCCAAAACTAATCATAATCTTAATTTTTATCATAGAATTCGAATACTAATACTAATTATGCTAACTCTAATATAAATTGTAGTCATAATTGAACCCTAACCCTGATTGAAACCTACCCCTAACCCTAATTGAACCTTAATTTAATCATAGCCCTAATTGGACCCAAATCAGATTATAGGAGGCTCTTTATAATTATTATTATTTGTAGTTTAAAAAGGCTAAAATCCTTATGATTATTTGAACATTTGTCAAAACATAGGCCAAAAATGTTTTATAAGTGGCTTCACAATGTGTGTGAATGTATATGTTCAAGGAACAATGGTAAAAACATATAATCTGATTATTTTTCGACCTTATTATTATCACTCTTTTCTTTACATATTTTATGCTGGAATGAACATTCTCTATTTCTCATAAAGGAACTATGCTAAAACCATATAATTTTAGTTACCCTAAATGCTTCGAGAAGTGACTAAAATTGAATAATAAAATGTTATCATATATGTTTAATAGTTCGTCTACTCAAATTATAATAAAATAACTATGATGATGACCTTCACCCAATTTTGTTTAATATATGCATTTGCATGATAACCATTAGTGTTACTTAGCAAAACGGATGAAACTAACTGGGAGTAACTTTGTTGCTCCAATAACATAAAAACCAAAAAATATTTAAATCATAATATTTTTGAGATTCCATAATACTATCTTATATCATAATATTTTTGAGATTCCATAATACTATCTTATATCATAATATTTTTGAGATTCCATAATATTATCTTATACTATCTTATATTATAATCTTCCTTGGCAATATCACTTAATTTAAATGCAAGACAAACCTTTAAAATAATCACGAAAATCATTGTTCAATTAAAAAAACTCACTATTGAATTCGTTTCCTCTTATGAAATGAAATATGTTAGAAGATCATATCACAACTCCATTATCCACGGCCGTATAACTCTAAGGTTTTTACAGCTCACAACTTCCTAAATATCGTCTATTACTTCCTCAATTTAATTTTAATATTAATCTTTTCTCTCGACTATAGTTATTTAGATTCATTTAAAATTAATATAGTCTTGTAGCCATAAATTGTACACCCTTAATTAGCGTTGTCCAATTCCACACTTAGGTTAGCACTCACCTTATGTATTCCATTGCATTTTTTAATTTTCAAGCTTTCTTTAAGCATTTAAATTAAATCTATATTCCTCTCTCATCAATTCACATATTATAAAATTGGACCCTTAACACTAATTGTGCCCCTTTTTATTTCATTTCAATTAATCCTAATAAAGTCCTAATTTTGACCTTCAAGGTGCATTTTCACACATCTAAACACCTTGTATTGACACACTAAGTTGTATTTGACTTTGTAATCATGATATTTGGTTTCTCTAGAAATTTGGAAAAGAGTCAGTTGGATCGTAGCAACCATCGCTATGCTCCTGACTTTTTCTCCCCGAATTTCGAGAGCTTAATCTGGTGGTATTATAATGTTCAAATCCCGCTTTGTGCGAAATTTCATCAATTCTACATCGGCCTATGATAAAAATTAAATTTAGGGTTTCATATATATAACCTTTGCTTTCCTCATTTGAAGGATCCAACAATCAAGCAATTGAAGGAGCCTCTTATGAAGTGAAAGTGTAGGTTAAATCATGTGAAGTCTTCAATCAGTAACTTCATCATTCATCAAGTCTTCATCAATATTTTTCATCAATCATGGAAGCTTATGAGATGTTGAAGAATAATAAGGAGATCACTAACTAATGATTGGCTTGTACCTTTCCCTTAGGGTTTGGTATGGTTTCATGTTATTTTTATATCTCTATGTTGGTTTTCAGATCTACATATCATTCATTTTCCAATTTATATTATTGCTTTAGATCTACATTGCATTTGTGATTTGAAGCATGTACATTATGTTCATTTAGGGTTTTTAATCCAAACATAGGGTAGAACTCTAATTTTGCATTTTAGCTCATAGGAAACTTACAAACATATGAGATCCTAGGACACACATACTTTTCAATACTTTATTGGCTATTTGTGGAGGTGGAATCACCCAAAAAAGGGGTTTGACTAAGGAAAAACCCTATATAGCCACAAATACACCATTTTCTAGTTTGTAGGCACAAGTACAGGTTTTCATCGAAGGGTACTTTTTGAGAGATCTCAACAATCTATCACAAACCCATTTTCAGAATTTGGCCTCAGATCTCTGGGACTATATCGTCCAACACCCTGGCCCTCAGGAGAAAATCGCCCAATGCCCTAGTCCTCCTTAGTCGAGTGCAAAATTTGGCAGTTTTGACCTGGAGCACTTCAATCTGTAGATTCCTAGTTTCTGGCTGAGTACAGTCTTTGGGACCAGAGTGCCCAACACCCTGGTCCTGTTAAATCAAGCCCAAATTTCAGTGTCGGGTGTGCATTAGAATTCCCTTTCTAGATCTATACTTGGTGTTTCAGTTTCATCTCTGTATCAGGCTATTAGTTCTGCTCTTCTAGTTGATTTCGTTCATCCTATTAGCATAGCTTTGCATTCTCCTATATTGAGTACATTCCCTTTCATATCAACGAAGGAATAGAAACCCTAAAGGTATCCCTTGACTCTCTTCACAAGAGTTAGTCAAAGTGAATCAAATCCTTAGGCTGTTTCATATTCCAATGTATGAATGAGAGTGGGATTAGGTGCTAGTCCACTTGATTCCATTTTCATCCATCACAAATCTATTACTTCCTTGATTTAAATTTAATATTAATCTTTGCTCTCAACTATAGTTATCCAAAGATACCAAGTAGAGGACTTCGCTTGTAAAAATTTGATGCTTTGCTTTTCAGAAAACTTGATCACATAAATGGAGGAGACAATTAAATTAGTACGAAAGAGAAACACAACTGAAAACTAGAAAAGATGATTTTCTAGGAACCCTATAAATGAAAGGTCATTTAGCATAGAAATTAAAATTCTTTAGAGCAAAATGAGTTTATAACATGACACGAATGAACACTATTTTGAAATAAAAATTCTCTATAACAGAATATGAGTTTATCTCACTGTTTGAAATTGTTTGGATCGGTTGTGTTTCTATTGCTTTTACTATTATAATGAATTCTTACATGCCACTATGACATGGTCTCAATTATTTGGGAAATTGTTGCACCTAGCCAACATTGTATTTACGCTTGACATGTTTGTTGTTCATTGCAAGATTAATCTAAGATATATACACGTACTGTACAATAATAAGGCACATGAGTTGTTCCCCAACAAAATTCTCGACAGTGCCAAAAAAACAATGTAAGATAGCATACAATTCTGGTGGGCATTCTCGCCAAGTAAAGCCTATCGGCTAAAAATAATTAAATATTTGAAATATCAAATTAATATCATAAATTATTAAAATTTAAAAATTGACAAACAATATATTTTAGCATTTTTATCCACCCGATTCCATTTTTATCCATCGCATTTTGGTGAACCCAACCTTCTTACATTTGCATTTTATGATTAGATCTTTTTGTTGCATGTTTCTTTTCTATCAAAAAGATAAAAAAATATCAAAAATATTGTTATATGCATTGTGTGTTCTTAAATTTTATATGTTTATATGCTTGCACTTAGTTAATCACACAATCACTTCATTGTTGATACATTTAGTTTACTTTCTTTACTTGCATTGCATTTTCTTAAGGTGACATGTCGACCCTCAATCGACTTGTCTTTGCATTATAAAAGTTTCTTAGATCTTGTTCTAACACTTCACCCCTTCCTAATGATGATCCTAAGGACATTTTGAGGCAAGAGGATGATTTAAATAACACCTTTATTAATGCTCTCCCTTCTAAAGATGAAGTATTAATAAATAGTGCTATTCCCTCTCCCAAATTTTCCCTACCCATGAGGACATCATAGTGCAAGAATATATTTTTAACACTTCTCTCAATGGTCTCCCTATTTGGGATGAACCATTGGACAATGATGTTGATTATTCCCTTAATTTTTTTGTCCCCGATGAAAGTACCTTGGTGAAAGAAGATGATATTATGGTAAAAGAGGGTGATATGATTGACAATTCCCTTAATAACACCTTACCTCCCCAAATTGGCTCTACTCATGAGGATACCCTACTTCAAGAAGAGATTGTTAATATTTCTTTCAAAGATCTCCTTCTCAAGGATGAATCTTTGAAGAGTAATGTTAGACTTACCATGTATTAGCTAATAATTATTTATTTAATTATTAGTCTATTATCCTCTACACTTAAGCTAAACTTAGGCATTTAATAATATGGTAGGTATTTAATACACTTTATCCCTTTAGGGTTTCATATTCTCCTTTTATAAGGTTGTATTGTACTTTTTATTTTATTCCCTCTCTGAATGATAATCTTTTTCTTCAGAGCCATTATTGCTTTTTGCCTCCATTCTTCTCTTGTGATAGGTATTTTTCTTGCAGGTGTCCTTGGGATCTCTGAAGTTGTATTTCTCAGCTTCTTCATGGTATCAAAGCCTACATCTACTGCTACATGTTCTTGATTTTTCAAAAGATTTTTTTGGAGGCCAAGGTTTCAAGTTTTTTCAGATTTTTATTTGGATCTGAGGTGCTTCTTTGTTTCTGGGCATTTTGGGCTCAAACTGACATCATTGTTGAGTTCAGAACACCCCCAAACCCCCATTTTCATAAAAAAAAATGTCCAATTTGGACAACTTTGGCTCTGGAAATTTTTTTAATTTGCTTGCCCTTGTTTGGCACGTTTTTCAAGAAAAAAATCAAAAAAACAAAACAAAAAAAAAACTAATATCAGGCAGTTTTACGGCGTGGCCAAGCCGCTAACACAACCACCAACTGTCGACGGTCTCTTACCTGGCGGGGCCAGCCTTGGCAGTTATCGTCAACTTGCACATCGGTTACCGCCTGCCTGCCAACGGTTACCATTGACCTACTCCCCGCTCGACAGTCTTCACATTGCTTGCCGCCCCCGCTAGCCACACAATTGTAGCCCCACCACTGGAAACCCCGTCGCTTAGCCTGACCAGCTCTGCTACGCCCCACTGCTGCCGCCGCCTGCCGCCCTCCTAACAATAGCCGCCTCTCGATCGCTTGCGATTTTTTTCCGATAACGTCGAATGTTTCTAGCCATCGAATTTTTTTTCGACGACATGCAGCGCCTAGATTTTTTTTTCGATAGGTAGGGAATATTCCGCTAACATCAACATGATGTCATGCTGACGTCAGCGATATAGATAACATATTGGCCCCCAGTGACCCTCTTTGTGCCCTAAAAGAGGGTTTTTATTTCTTTTGGGCATACGATATCATTTTTGGGCAAACAAGATATCGTTGGAAAGATGGTTTCATCTACTTTCTAGATTTGTGGGTTTTATCACCTGGTTTTTCTACTGGTACATTCTATAGCCATTTGAAGTCAGAGGTACTATTTTCAGTCCCAAGCTCATAACTTTTTGTTAGTTTCTCCATTTTTTGCGATTCCAGTGGCGTTGGGACGGTGTTTAAGAGATCTTCACATCCATCCATGTACTTTTTCTAGATTTTATTGTAGGTACATTTTATTCATTTTGTTGTGTTTTCACACTCTAGTGAATTACTTGGACATTTGAGCTCCTAGAAATTTCTTGTTTAGGTGGAATGATTTGTTGTTGGCTGTTCTTCATGTATTTCCAGCCTTTTGTCTTCTTTGGGTATTGTATACATCTGTAGCGTCGTAAATTGTACGCACTTGCTAGGGTGGTACAATTTCACACCTAGTTTAGCACCCGCCTTGGCGCATTTTGCATTTTGCATTGCATTTCCCCTTAGCGCTTAATCAATTAAATTAATTAGGTCTAAGGTCCTATTTCATCATCTTCCACATCATAAAGTTGGGCCCTTTCATTAAAGTGTGCCCCTTTCATTTTATTCTTCCAATACATCATTTAATCAAAAACCCTAATTAGGTCCTATTTTGAACTTGGGGGCTTGATTTCGGGGGTCAAAACATCTTGAAATCACCTGTAACTTCGGGATTCTCTCTAAAATCATCATATCCGACAGTCCTGAAAATTTGGTGAAAAGTTGTCGGGACCATGGCGCCCGGAGTGCAACATGGTCCCGAACATTTTTCCCGAAATTTTAGGAGCACGATCCAATCATAAAATAAAGCTTAACCCTAAGAAATTGGCGGGAGATTCAATCTCTAGGTCGGCCAAAAGTTGAAATTAAGACCTAGGGTTTCATACATAAGAGCTCTCTTTCTTCATTTGAAAGGATCCGATTTTCGTTTTGAGGAACCTCATATGCAGCAAAAGAGCAGATCTTTGAGGACTTCAACAACATTCAACATCCTTCTATCAAGCATTTATCAATTTCATTCATCCATTTAGGGCTTGGGAGACATTGAAGAACAATAAGAGATTACCGACTGAAGATTGGCTTGTACTCCTCCCTTGAGGGTTGGGTATGATTTCATGTTGTTTTCATGTCTTTGCATAAGCTTCAATATATCCTTTATTCATGCTTTAGATCACTTTGCATCTTGATTTAGAGCATTTACATTATCATTTACAAGCAATTAGGGTTTACTTTCTAGGTTGCTCTAGTTTGCTTTCTTGCATTTAAGGACCTTGCACACACACTAGGTCTGCACACACAATACATTTTACAATACAACTTGGCTATTCGTGGAGGTGGAAATCACCGAAGCGGGGGTTTGACTAAGGCAAAACCCTATATAGCTGCCCAAACACCTTTTCAGATATAAGTGCAGGTTTCGGGACTTGGACGACGCCGCAGGTTGCAGATCCGGGAGAAGCAGACTGAGACAGACCTTCATACCAAATTTTAGATCAAAAGACCAGGACAGGGGCGTGGGGTGCCCTGGTCCTGCTAGGACAGGGGCGCTGGGCGCCCTGGTCCTCCTGACAGACAACATTTTCAACATTTTTGACAGCTTTTCCAGAGTGCAAAACAGCAGTTTTCGGAGCAGTTTCAGGGGCAGAATCAGGACAGTGGCGCCCGCGCCCCCGTCCCGAACATTTTCACTCAGATTTTGACTCCGGGTACGCATTTGCATTCTTGTCTTGTCCTTGTGTTTACAGCTTTCCATCATTTAAGTTCAATTCTGTAATCTTGTTATTAGTTCATACTTGCACTTTGGGGTTAGGGATTGAACTTGCATCATTTCATCTTTCAATTGCAACAAAGGAATAGAAATCCTAATAGGTAGCCCGTGGCTCTCTCTTCCACAAGAAGAAGTAGCCAATTGTGTGATACTTCTAGGCTCTTTCGTATTCCACAAGTGTGTGGTTGAAAGTGAGATTAGGGCATGTTTGCTTAGTGTCACTTTTTCTCCCACACAACATCATTTTATAAGCTTTTTTCTTTTTTGGAAACACACTGAGATAAAGTGCCACTATGCCTTGCATGCTTGGGATCTTGCACATCTTGTGCCATATTGTACTCGCACTCCATTATAAAGTGCCATGAGGGGGTTTGATGTTTGCCTTGTTTTCCATCTACCTTTGTCACATGAGTGTTCCTTCCACGACACTAGCCTTTATATGTGTTTGTACTTTTTGCTGCACTCTCGCTGTTCCAGGTTCTTCGTCATGCAGTTTTTCTTGGCATTCAGTTTCAGTGTACTTGTCACCTCTCCCTTGTCAACATTATGGGGGGGTTTCTTCTGTTGGTTGTTGGTTCTAATGCTTCCTTGGTTCGTTGGAGTGAGCTATGCATTAAGTATTTGTTCCTATGTACTAGGCAGATGAAGTGGCTGGTTACCTATGCATTTCAGTGAGATGGATCATTTCTCATATGGACTCTCTTTCATTCCTATTTTTGGAGGCAACCTTCCATCTTCGATTGATCAACTCTTCAGACTTTGGTGTTTTTTGCCATTTGTATCTTCAAGTTTAGTTGTTTGCCTTTGTTTGCCATCTGATTTGAGTAGTGTTATTTGAGGGCACTCATGCAAATTACAGTCTTCTCTACCTAATCATCTTCTATTTTAGTGGAGGTTCTTCATATTGACAGTTATTCTTTGACAGTGTTTGCAGGTTCTTCATGCTTCAGTGATTCTTCTGCTCTTCTTTTGTTCCTAACTTTTGGAACATTCTTGTTTGGAGGCTTCTTTAGTCCTTCACTTGTATTTCATCTCTATTTGGAGTAGAGTTTTTTCCCATGATGTTTTCTCTATTTCTTTGCTTTATAGAGATCTTTTGTACTTGGGTACCTCATCAGGCCTTGTTGCCGGAACCCAAATTTGCCTTCATCATGTAGTTGCATTTTTTGCTTCATGCATTCAGTTTTTTAGCTACTCCCTAAGTTCATCTTAAGGGGAGGTGTTAGAGTTATCATGTATTAGCTAATAATTATTTATTTAATTATTAGTCTATTATCCTCTACACAAGCTAAACTTCGGCATTTAATAATATGGTAGGTATTTAATAATTATTCTAATTCTAGTTATTAAATACACTTTATCCTTGTAGGGTTTCTTTAGGGTTGCATATTCTCCTTTTATAAGGATTGTATTATACTTTTTATTTTATTCCCTCTCTAAATGATAATCTTTTTCTTTAGAGCCATTATTGCTTTTTGCCTCCATTCTTCTCTTGTGACAGGTATTTTGCTTGTAGGTGTTTTTGGGATCTCTGAAGTTGTATTTCTCAACTTCTTCAAATAATGTTGATCCTTCTCTTAGAGAGTACATCCTCCATGTGGATCCTTTGGTGATAGAGGATTATATGATGGCTACCTTTCTTAGTAACATTATACCTTCTTTCAATAACATTCCCTCTAGGGATGAAGCATTATTGTCTGGTGCTAGTTCCTCTCCTAAAATCGATCCTAAATTCATGATAACATTTTGGTGCAAGAAGAGACTATCAATACTTCCTTTAATAATACTTATCATAAGAATGTTGTTGATCGTTCACCTAAAATGTACACCCCTTGCAAGGATTATTTAGAACAAGAGAATGATCTTAGGTTACAAGGGTTTGATATCATTAATACTTCCCTCTATGAGGATTTCCCTTTCATTCAATCTAAATAAAATCTTATTCATGGAGAGATTTTTAAGGTTGATAATCCTCTTTATGAACCACTTGACGATTTTAGCTCTAGTAGACCTTCCTCAAATATTCCCAAACCCTCTTTGATCAATATGATACAGGTAAATGATTATGATTCACCAAATAAATCCCTCTTCACTATTCAAGGTGCTAGTCCTCCTCAAAATTCTCAACCTCTCAATAAACCTCTCTTTGTGGTTCAAGGTGGTTATACTAATGATGCATTTTTCACTCCTAACAAACCGGTTATTACTGTGCAAGGAGGATATATCCCACTAAGAGTCCTTATGAGTATGCTAATCAAATTAATCAAGAGAGATATAATTCGGTTGCCGATACATATAATACAAGAAACAATGGACAACCTAATCCTCCTCCAATTATTCCTTCTTCACTTCCTGCTTCTCAACCCACTCTTTCATCAACACCTTGTATATCATAGACTCTTGATAAAGAGTATGATCTTATTGAACAACTCAAAGCTACTCCTACCAAGATATCTCTTAGGGATTTGATTCAAACTTCATCCACACATCATGAAATTTTACAAGATGCTTTAAAGAAATTAGATGTCTCACATGCAGTCACCTAATAATATGGCTTCTTTGATTGATCCTATGAAATAATCTAAAGCTCAAATTATTTTCACACAAGATGAGTTACCCTCTCATGAGATCCAACACCAAAATGATCCTCTTATGATTGTTGTTCTTATCAATGGTAGTGCTATAAGAAGGACCTTAGTGGACAATGGATCTTGCCTTAATACTTGTAGCATCAATTTATTGCATAAGATTAAAGTGGATCCTTTTCTTATACAACCTAATCCTCTTTCTATTCGTGGCTTTGACGATGTTGCTGAACCATCTTTAGGTACTATAACCTTTCCTATTAAGGTAGGACCTATTATTTCACCTATGCCTATCAACATCATGCTCGATAGACTTACTTACAATCTTTTATAAGGACGACCTTGGCTTCATATTATGCAAGTTGTCCCTTCTACTCTTCATCGTAGTGTCAAATTCATTTATAACAACAAAATGTATACTTTGTTTGTTGATACCAATTTACAAGCTTGTTTGCACACTTCATCTTCTAAATATTCTTCAACTACTTCTAATTATTCTCCAAGTACTCCTACTTCTTCGAGTACTCCTGATTCTTCTTCCACTCAAACTGAATCATCATCTTCTCTCAAAGATACTTCTTTGCCTAAGGAAGTACTCTTAGGTGACGATTGGGAGTCCTTATATTTTACGCCTACGTTTATAGGAAAATATAAATTCCCCCCAAGAGAGCCTAAGACTAAAAAGGAAGATGATATGGTGAAGACTAAAAAGGAAGATGATATGGTGGAAACTAAAAAGCAACCTACTTTGTCTAATTAACTTAGTAACCATTTTGTGGTTGCTTCTAATTCAAACAATTCTTCAAAATATTCTTGTAATTCACCTAATTATGATATTGAGACCTGTGAGGCCGTACCATCTCTTTCTGATATGGCATCCCTTTATGGTTAGGGTTTTCACATTTTAGCTAGAAGTGGATATAATGGCAATGGTTGTGGCACAAATGAACAAGGGATTAAGGTTACTTTAGAAAATAACATACATGAAGCTTCATTTGGACTTGGATATAATCCTTCAAAGCCTACCAAAGCATCTAAAAGACCATCGCTCAATGTGAATACTATATTTAGTAGTGATGACGACTTCATCTCAATTAGAACATCCTCTACATCTCTTGACACTCATAAAGAAATTATGATGATTGATGAATCTCTTTATGAATCTTCCCAAGAGATTTACAATCCCATTTATGAGAATTTTTCTTCTATTCATGCCCTCTCTTATAAAAAGGAGGCCCTAATGAATTATACTTGTCCCTCTCCTAAGGTTTCTTTTATGTGTGAGAAAGTTTGTGTACAAGAGGAACATGACTTAGAGGCCTATTCTTCTCCTAAAGCCTACTTTCTTGGTCAAGACATTTTAATACTTATCATCTTATACATTTTTTTTACTCTCATTGATTGTTGAGAATTTGACATGTCGTATTCAAATTCTTCATCAAATCTATCATATATTTAAATAACATTAGTGGCTATTATGTTGCTCTTTACAATGTGACATTAGTAGCTTACCTATTGGGGGCTCATTGTCATTCATGATAGTACAATTTCACGTACAATCATAGATTGGAAGCAACATAATAGTCTATTTTTGTACCATATCTTGTCTCTATGTAAGCGACCAAGAATGATTTCAAACATTTCTCCTTCTTAAGATTAAAACTTTCCCTTTTGTGAAGCAGTGTCTTCTATAAGGATTTCTTATTGACTGTGGAGGTGTATATCCCTGTTGGGAGATCTCCTTCCTCTTATTGGAACAAGTATCCCTAACGAGGATCTTAAGTACATATCCTTAATTGGGACCTCTTCCTTAGTGTTGGAAGTCTATAATCATTTATCAAATCCAATTCTTTATTGAGTGGTATCTTTTATAATGAAGCCATCTATATTGTGGATGTGCTTATCCCTGATGAGGATCTCTGTCCTTCTTTTAGAAGAGTGTTTCTTTTACAAATGATCCCTCTTTGATATCTTTGCTTCTATGGTTGGAGGGCAAGGGTGATATTTATTCTTCTATATTTTATTCAATGATTCTTCTTTCCTTTGTTGAGTTGTATTTTTCATTTGATGTCATATCTTGCATAGAATATGTGTTCCTTGTTTAGGATCTATTCTTTGTTTGAAATAGTACATCTTTCATGAACAATATCTCCTTAGTGAAAGTGTGTAATCCTTCACTAATAATCCACTTTTTCCTAAATATTTTAGAAGGTGTGTATTGTTATTTTCCTTCTCCTCTTTTTAAATATGTTATCTTTATCAAAGATCCCCTTTATTCTAAAAGGTGGATGTCTTTGGATAATATCTCTACCTCCTTTTATCTATCAAAAAGATCCCTTTACACTTGTCAGTATTTAAGAAGTAATTCTTTTTCCAAATCTTTCACATCTTGAGCTTGAGAACTCTAATTCTCGCATTGTTGGTTGTGTTGGAATCGTGTTTTAGTTCTTTTCTTACCAAATGATTCTCCATTAGTTTTGATGTTGTATCAAACCTTGTTGTGAGCATTTTTCATCATTTTTCCCTTCACAATTTGATGTGGTAAACATGATACCCTTTTCAACACACTAATTAGCAATCCAAAACAAGGGGGCATATAGCTACCCTCAAATTTCATCACTCTTAGTAATTTAGGTGATTTTATGATTTCAACTAGCAATGTGGTTTTGTAGGATGCAGTTCCTAACATTGTATTGTAGATACCGCTGGGGGCTTCGATCAACATCTTATGGACATATCCTTTTTACCATGAATATTTACTTTTCTATACTTTAGCTTGCATATGCACATAGTGTCATATGACAACTAAAGTGGGGGCTAAATGTAGCGTCAAAAATCGTACACCCTTAATTAGGGTTGTCCAATTCCATGCTTAGGTTAGCACCCACCTTAGTATGTTCCATTGCATTTTTGAATTTTTAAGGTTCCTTTAAGCATTTAATCAAATCTAAATTCCTCTCTCATCAATTCACATATTATCAAATTGGGCCCTTAACCCTAAGTGCGCCCCTTTTTATTTCATTTTAATTAATCCTAATAAATTCCTAATTCTGGCTGTCAAGGTGCATTTTTTCACATCTAAAACCTTGGATTAACTCACAAAGATGGATTTGACTTTGTAATCGCGATATTTTTCTTCCTTAGAAATTTGGAAAAAAGTTGACCGGACCGTAGCAACCATCATTACGGTCCCAACCTTTTCTCCCTGAATTTCGAGAGCTTAATTTAGCGATATTATAATGTTCAAATCCCACTTTGTGCAAAATTTAATTAATTCTAGGTTGGCCTATGATTAAAATTAAAGTTAGGGTTTCATATATATAACTTTTGCTTTCCTCATTTGAAGGATCCAACAATCAAGAAATTAAAGCAACCTCTTATGAAGTGAAAGTGTAGGTTTTATGTGAAGTCTTCAATCAACAAATTCATCATTCATCTAGTCTTCATCAACATTTTTTATCAATCATGGAAGTTTAGGAGATGTTAAAGAATAATAAGGAGATCACCGACTAATGATTGGCTTGTACCTTTCCCTTAGGGTTCGGTATGGTTTCATGTTATTTGCATATCTGTATGCGAGTTTTTAGATCTACATATCATTCATTTTCAAATTTATATTATTCCTTTAGATCTACATTGCACTTGTGATTTTAAGCATTTACATTATGTTCATTTAGTGTTTTTACTCCAAACATAGGGTAGAACTCTAGTTTTGCATTTTAGCTCATAAGAATCTTACAAACACATGAGATTCTAGGGCACACACACTTTTCAATACTTTATTAGCTATTTGTGGAGGCAGAAATCACCAAAACAAGGGGTTTGACTAAGGAAAAACCCTATTTAGCCACAAACACACCATTTTCCAGCTTGCAGGCACAAGTATGAGTTTTTGTTGGAGAGGGGAATTTTCAGGAGATCTCAACTATCTGTCACAGACCCATTTCCTGAATTTGGCCCTATATCTTAGGGACCAGAGTGCCCAACGCCCTCATCCTCCTTAATCAGGTGCAAAATTTGGCAGTTTTAATCTGGAGCACTTCAATCTGCAGATTTCGAGTTTCTGGCTTAGTATAGTCTTTGGGACCAGACCGCCAAGCACCCTGGTCCAATCAAATCAGGACCAAATTTTAGTGTCATGTGCACATTAGAATTCCCTTTCCATATCTCTACCTAGTGTTTTAGTTTCATCTTTGTATCAGGCTATTAGTTTTTCTCTTCTCATCGATTTCGTTCATCCTATTAGCATAGATTTGCATTATCCTACATTGAGCATATTCCCTTTCATATCAACGAAGGAATAGTAACCTTAAAGGTATTCCTTGACTCTCTTTCACAAGAGTTAGTCAAAGTGAATCACTTCCTTAGGCTATTTTGTATTCCAATGTATGAATGAGAGTGGGATTAGGTCCTAGTCCACCCGATTCCATTTTCATCCATCACAAGTCTATTACTTCCTCGATTTTAATTTAATATTAATCTTTTCTCTCAACTATAGCTATCCAAATATAGCAAGTGGAGGACTTCACCTATAAAAATTGGATGCTTTTCTTTTCAAAAAACTTGATCACATAAATGGAGGAGATAATTAAATTAGTATGAAAGGGAAACACAACTGAAAACCAGAAAAGCTGTTTTTCCAGGAACCCTGTATATGGAAGGGCATTTGGCATAGAAATTAAAATTATTTGAAGCAAAATGAGTTTATAACATGACACAAATGAACACTATTTTGGAAGAAAAATTCTCTATAATAGAATATGAGTTTATCTCACTATCTGAAATTGTTTGGATAGGTTGTGTTTCCACTGCTTTTGCTACTATAATGAATTCTTTCATGCCATTATGATGTGGTCTCAATTATTTGGGAAATTCTTGCACCTATCCAACATTGTATTTACACTTGACATGTTTGTTGTTCATTGCAAGATTAATCTAAGATATATACATATAATGTACAATAATAAGGCACATGAGCCATTCCCCAACGAAATTCTCCACAATGCCAAAAAACTAATGTAAGATAGCATACAATTTTGGTGGGCATTCCCGCCAAGTAAACCCTATCGGTTAAAAATAATTAAATATTTAAAATATAAAATTAATATCATAAATTATTAAAATTTTAAAATTGACAAACAATATATATCTATGAAAAAATATTAGAATTCAAATTGAAGTACAAACCTCAAAAAAATAATATTAGAATTCAAAATTTGAATTTTATGACAAATATACTTTTTTGTGGGTTGGAGAAGTTGGCCATGTTGGGGTTTTGGCTTTTTTCTACATACTTTTTTTAATTTTTAAATTCTCCTGACTGGGATCATACAACATTTGTTGTGGGACCTTCAATTTTATTGCTGGTGTTGATGGTTTAGAATTTATTGACAATGGTTCCTTTGAACAAGTGCCCTTGGAAATTTGTGTCAAAAGTATTTCATGAGGTATGCCTTTTCAAACCCTCGCGAATGTGATTTTACCTATTCCAAAATTTGATTTTGTATGTCAATGGTTAGAGCATCATACTCTTATTGGTTGTTTTATTGGCAAGGTTCCCCCCCACCCCCTCCTAAATACATGCTACATGATTGGGTTGCCAAGTCATGTTCCACTCATGGGGTTCATGTTGTTGGAGTCCAAAACTTCACCAAAGGGTTTTTTTCTTATCCATTTTTATGAAGTTAGCCATACTCATGCTATTTTTTAGCATGGCCTATGGTATGTTTAGCTAGCTTCACTAGATTTTTAGCCTTGGTATTGAGAACCTTTTGTCTCTAATGATAAGAAACTTAGGGTGCTTGTTTGTCTTGAGTTCCCACATCTTCCTTTGCCATGTTGGCATTTTTTTTTCCAATTAGTGCTATGTCCTTGGGGAAGGTAATTTGTGTTGAGGTTGATCATTTTTATCATGCTCAACCATAGAAACATGTCTATATTGGAGTAGATTTATCTTGTGGCCTCAAGGACACGATTGATATTTCAGATTGGAGGCCTTCAACACACCCAATATGTGCTTTATTTGAATTTACCATAAAGGCTTTAGAGGTATTGGAGAATCATTACTCCTTTTTAGAGGATGAGGATGGTATTCAAGACTTTCAATCATCTATTTCCAATCATGGAATGTCTAAGGTCTCATTGACTTTGCAAGAAGTATTCCATGCGAGATACTAGACATAATTATCTTAGTCTTGTTGTGTTTCTTCATACAATTAAAATTTCTTCTTTTATGCTTTCTGCAACATGTTGGGTTATTTGGCTAGTTGGCTTGATATTTGAATCCAATCATGAGGCTAGTTGTGGAGGGGTTGTCACCCTTCTTGCATCATGGTGGCATTTCTTGTGTGATTGATCATGGGTTTGATACACAATGATTTGTTTGGATCCTCAAGTCAATTGATAATCATTATTTTGGGGTCATTAATGTTTATTCTCCCAATGATGCTATTGAAATCTTCTCTTTGGCAATGAATTGTAAATTCAATGCCCCCTACTATTTGGGTTTTGCGCGACTATTTTAATATGGTTGAGGTGGCTTTTGATAAAGAGGGGTCCTTGCCTTTTAGTGGGAAAACTGGAAAGTGAGAGGATTGATTTTACATGTAATAAATTGGGTCTTTATGACCCCAAATCATACCACTGCCACCCTCAAGTTGTTTGGTATAAATGTAGTAATTTTAGGTGGGAAAGGACAGAGTCCTTAAATGGTTTGATCATGCCAAGGAAGTAATATGGAAGATAAAGATCTATCATGTTGAACTGCTCCATCAATTCTCACTGAACACTCTGAATCATGGAAGAAGAACAACTTGTAATAATCAAATAATTTACATACAAGACCAATACCAAACGTCCAAGGAAGTAATGCAAAAGATAAAGATTTGTCATGTTGAACTGCTCCATCAATGCTCACTAAACACTTTGAATCTTGGAAGAACAACAATTTGTAATTATCAAATAATCCACACACAAGACCAATACCAAAAGATATTCCTCTTGTTGCTGAGTGTAAACTGTGGGACTGAAATGACAACATGAAAAATTGGAAGATAACAAGAATATGTCCATCTTCTTATATCAAGTCCGAGGGGCATGTTTGAGACCATACATTGAACATCAAAGCCTACAAAAAAGTGAAGAGACTTGCACAAAACCTTGTGGTTGCTCTATATAGATAAACTCATGAAGATCACCATGCAAGAAGGCACACTTCACATACATCTGATATATTGACCATCCCTATGAAGTTGTAAGAGAATGTACAAGGAAAATAGAGTCCGTCTTGGCAACAAGAGAAAATGCCTCAAAATAATCAATGCCCTTAACCTATGAAAATCTCTTAGCAACAAGACAAGCCTTATACTTATCAATTGAACCATCTACATCATATTTGGTATAATACACCCACTTGCATTGTACCAACTTTCTTCCCTTATGAAGAGGAATTAGATCCCAACTGTGATTATTTATTAGTGAAGAATACTCCTTTGCCATAACCATATCCCACTCAGGAATATCTTCCACATTTGAAAAATTTCTAGGATCAACCAAAATGGCTGAATCACAAGAGAAACCCTAGAATGATGTGAGCAATTGCAATGAAAATTTGAAGGATCACCTACCTAATCTCCAATTGCATCAATAGTATCACAAGCTCACTTAGAAGGTGGTGGTGCAGGTGGTGGCGACTTAAATGGAACAACTTCCTAATCCTTAGAAGGAAAGAAATCCTCAAGAGATGAAGGAGGAGTAGGAAATGATGAAGAATCTAAAAATGGAGAGTTTACAGTCAGAGGATAGTGCTCATCAAATTGGACATATCATCGAAATAAGACCTCTCTAGAAACAAGATCAAACAACTTGTAGGCCTTAGGATCCTTATAGTAACCAACAAAGATCAATGGTTGGCTCTTCCTCTCCATGACTTTTGTTTGTGTTTGGAATGAATGCCCAAGCCACATTCCCCAAAAAATTGAATGAAGACACATTGGTCTTGACATGGGACCGAGACTCCTTAGGAGTCACATCTCACAATGCCTTGTGAGTTATTTCAATTTTGAATGTAATTAGCACAATTCACTATCTTAGCCCAAAAAGTAGCATGCATTTTTCGAGACTGAATTGTGCAATTAGCCATCTCTTGAAGTGTTATATTCTTCCTCTCAACAACACCATTCCTTTGAAGGGTAAAAGGAACTATAAGCTAATGTAGGATATAATGCTCGATGCAAAAGTCCCAAAATTCCTAATTGACATACTCCCCCCATTATCTGTGTGTATCTGCCTGATAGAAAGTCCATATTTTTTCTCCACAAATGCCTTATACCTCTAGAAGAAATTGAAGACATCACTCTTGTACTTAAGAAAGTGCACCCATGTATGCTTGGAGAAGTCATCAATGAATGTGAGCACATACTTGGCCCTTGAAAAAGATGGAGTTGGAAAGGACTTGAGGTGACTATGAATCAACTCCAAGGGTGCCTTAACATGATGGGCTCTACCTCAAGGAAAATAATCCTAGTGATGCTTAACAAGCATACAACCTTGAAAAACACAATTTGTGCAAGAAATCTTAAGTAGGCCTAACACCAACAACTAAGTGCTCATCTATTGTAGATATCTGTAGCTGACATGACTAAAGTGTTCATACCAAACCTTATTTAGTAAATTTGCATGAGCTATAAAAGAAGAACCAAAAAGAGTTGGACTCTCAAAACCATTAAAGCGGTATAGTTGGGATGCAAGATCAACACTCTTTGTAGCTACAATAACATCAAGATCATGATATATTATCGTAGTGAGTGGTTTGTCATTTATTGATTATTGAGAATATTTTAATGATAACTTTTAACCATTAGGCAATAATTGTTCACTACTGATAGGATTTGGTGGCACAAAGTTGGTAGGGCTTACCCCTTTGTCATGTGGTTCCCTTGTGACATCACAAATGTTGCACTTTACGTAGGCACACATTTGATTTTCTTAAAAAAAATCAAATAAGAAATAGTTTTTAATTTTTTACCGTACCTATGTTGATGTAGCTCTTGCACAATGATGGCACTAACAAGATTTTATGGAATATTCTATGTAAAAATATATAGGCTCGTGAAAGGAGAATTTTTCTATGATGATTATAAGGAAAAATATTCAATTTTGATGGATAGACAGTCAATCTTTAGGTTCTTGGGTCTTCTAGACATGATGGCAAGGTTAGATTTGACCCACAATGCTCCAAAAATTACAACTAGCTTCTAGATATGACAACCACCTTCAAACCTAAACTCTTATAGATTTAGCCTCACATGTCCAATTTGTACAAATCAAAAGGCTAAAACATTTTCCTTGGACACCTTGAGACCTCATATGTCCAATTTGGACAAACCAAAAGCTAACTTTTTTTGGACATTCTAAGGCCTCACATAGCTAGTTTGAACAACTGAAAAGTCTAAATTAAGTTTTTTGGATACCTTGAACTCAATGTGAAGCTTATATTTGCATTATCACACTCCAATATGAACTTGCAATACAAAGCCACAAATAGGAATCCCCTCATAAGTTGCTATTTTTATCAAGTTTTTTTTATTCTTTAGGTCATCATTTGATGCAAGAGAATAACATCGCCAACTTTTCAAGATCTACCAAGATCTAGATTTAATATCTCCTAAAAATACTAACCAAAGGCACCCCATGTAAGATTGGGCTATGGAGATAACTGCCCATGATCTAGAGGCCTAATGAAAAGTAATGGGAAGATCAATATGATAAAAATAAATTGTATTCCTATCAAAGAATGTAAATAGAATGTGTAGACACCTAAAATTGTCCAGTCTAATTAAATAAATATTTTATTTATTTAATTATTTTAACCTAATTCTTCTATTAATTGAATAAATCTTTATTTATTTAATTAATTCATTTATCTTCTTCCAACCTTATTTCTCATTTAAATAAATACTTTTATTTATTTAAATTACCCTTTATCCTAAATTAAATAAATATCTTATTTATTTAATTGATCTCACTTCTTCTATTAATTAAATGAATCTTTATTTATTTAATTAATTCATTAACCTTTTCTACCCATGACACATGTCATTCATCTCTTAATTTATACACTACCTACCCTCTCATTATTTTATAATTTCTTTTACCTACCCTCTAATCATAGTCGACCATTTATCTTTTACACCTCTTAATATTATCCCTCCATTTCTTATAGTGTTTTCTATATAAGGAGATGCTTCCTTCATTATCAAACCCCTGGACATATAGATTCTAATCAAGCATCTTAGCATTTGAACTTTCATATGCGATCAAAGCCTACTTGCAACCACATTTCCGTTCTTTGTTGAGCTCTTGTGCACATATAAAATCTAAGAGCAAATATATCAAGCAAGATCAATGGAGATAGGAAGAATGGAGATCCAAACCCTATTGGACATGTGATGGTATAATCTTTGTGATTTCATTTGATTTGCATTGTCTTGGTAATCTTCATATGTTATGGTAGATCTTTGTTGTTGTTAGGCTAGGGTTTTGTGGTTGACTTCATTTAGTCTTTCAATATTGTTGTTTCCATTTTCACCATATACATTTTGGCACACCTGGTGGGACGCTTGTCCCTTTTGCATTTAACATCTTTTGTGCAGATTTTGTGTTTTTGAAGTTGCAGATCTGACATTTCCGACAATATTTTGATATTTTCGCGTCTGTGTACCTTCGGATTGCGTTTTTGATTTTCTATCGCGTTTGTGACATCTGGAATCGTGTTTGTGTCTTTGACGTTATTCTTTTTTTTTTGCAGATTGTAGGAATCGCGTCTGTGTTCCCTAATCGCGTCTGCGAGGCCTCCAGACGCGTCTATGTTTGAGAACCGTGTATGTGTTCAAGAACCACGTCTGCGTCAGATTTAGCCGCGTTTGCATATTTGTATAGCGTTTGTGTTACTGATAATCGCGTCTGTGTTCAATTTTTTGCATTTTGGTTTCTTTGATTCGGTTTTTCGTCATTCGGATTTCAGATCTGGTTTATATTGAGCTAACATCTTTAGATCTAGCTAACAAAATTGGTGCAACTTGTCTTGAAAGCAAAATCGTTTTGTTGAAGGCCCCTATTTCACAAAGTCTTTTGGATCTAAAATTTACCTAACTTGTGTGCTTGCAGAAAGGGGTGATCATTTGAAACAATCCAAACTACTAACAAATCTTTGTTGCAGGATCTTGGCAAGGGTTTTTGACCTTTATTGTGTGCCTTGTTTTCATAGAATAGCGAATACTTCAATTGGTGCACTAAAATTGAACCAGTGTCTTTTGTGTCTTGAGCAATAGGCTCTTTTTGTTTGATCTCTAGAGGGCCTGTCTCCCCGTGTGGTCATTAGGACTACTAGTGAGGAGAGAACGACCCAAGTGGTAGTGAGGAAAACCCACCTCTTCCGAACCACTATAAACAACTGTATTCATGGTGAAAACTATGGATAACGTGTGCTAATTAGTTCATACCGACACTATGTCTCCCCATAAACCCGTTTGATCAAATTTATTTGATCAGTTGTAGGGTATAACCCCTACCGTCTGGGAGCCTTTTGTATTTACAGAGTTGAAAGTGCCGCATGTATGGCCACACAAGCGGATGCCCTTACTATCACCTTTTTGTTTTAGAAGCCAAAATCCTTCTAGTTGTTGGGTCAGGAGGTCGGATCTTTGGAGCAACCCACACACATATAGTTCTTAGTAGAGATACAAAGTTCGCCATGAGGAGTTTTCGTGGGGACTGATGCTTGGCTGCCCTGAGAAGTGAGTGCTGAGGGTGGAGCCAGTGGGGTCAAGCATCTACGTATCCGCTCTGAATAGCGTAGCCTCGAGGGAAACTCCATGTGGGATCAACAACTATTGTCCTGGCCAGCCATAAGAATTGTGCTTGTCTTCTTTTGAACAATCAAACCTTCAAGACCAAACATCAAAACATTGTGTCTTTTGTGTCTTCAAATGTATGCAAAACAATTTTACATCAAACAACACACTTTTCTTTGAGTCATTTTTGAGTCTAAACACTTGCAAACATTGAGTCCTCATCAACACTGCATCCTCTTGTCACGAAAAACAGTCAAACATTTAGATTTGGTCACAACAAGTCACTTCACAGATTGAAAAAAATTGCACTCAGTTTTCGGAAACGCGTCTGTGTCTGTCAGAACCACGTCTGTGTAATATAACCACATATGTGAAGGGAAGAAACACGCCTGTGTCCTTTTGAGCAACATTATATTTACAAAATCTTAGAAACATGTCTGTGTCTGTCAGAACCACATCTGTGTCATTTAAGCGCGTCTGTGAAGTATACAGGCGTGTCTGTGAAGTATACAGGCACGTCTGTGTTCAGATTTGAAAACTTTCATAATCCAGCAAACAAGAAACAGTCAGTTTCAGACTTATTGAGCTTCCTAGGTATCTCTCTGGGTTTTCATCTAGAATTCAACCTGTCTTTGGGTCTCACAAAGTCCATCATTGCTTTACACCTTACATTCACATTTTTCTAAACTTGAGTCAAAAGGTCACTTGCTTGTCCTCATCATACTTTGTCAACACACTACATACAACAACATTTTGCTAAGTGGTCCCTCATCAAGGCCTATCACGTTTGGGTCTCATTTGGTCTTACTTAGAGTCAAGGTCAACTTACCTCATCAAGAGAAACTATCATCTCTTTGGAAGTCACACCTACTCTACTACATACATACTTGGTCTTACACTTTAGACATTGCAAGTAAACTTCAGATTCATTTACATTCCGTCCAAATCTTGGTCTTCCATACTCTTTCCATTTTCATCTAGTCTCACACATCTTGGTCAATACCTAGTTCATGGTTGAAACCCGTTCCCAAAAATCTAGGAGAGAAGCTAAAGAGGCTCAAGAGTCCACAAACATGAGTTCCTATGAGTATGACAATGATATGTTTTTCAATTTTGATCATACTACATTACCTGACATGGATGCTTATAGAAACATTCCAAATGTTGAGAACATGGACACTACAAACAACAATGGTACATACAATGACAATATGGACAACATTTATGTACATTCAGCAGAAGTGGAAGACTCCATTATAGATCCCCATTTCAATCGAATGGTTGAGGAAATAATGAGGAGAGATAGATAATACTTCTTACAAGTGATGGCACAAAGTGGAGCCAAGATCCCTCATGATTTTGACATGTCTCAAATAATGGAAAATCGACCTTTGTAACAAACTCACCTCAACATGGCTCAAAGGAGGCCTACTAGTGGAGGTAATAGAGGACCACATATGGTGCCTGAATCACCATCATCTTTGTTTCAAAAACCAGAGGTCCCATATACACATGGTCAAGCATATGATACTCACCTTCGCAGACCATTATGGAAGTCTTATGCAGAAAAATATACTCAATCACATGCTAATGCTAAAGACCTACCACCAAAGCAATTGGATATCCAAAGGCATGATCAAAATTTGGACACAAGAAAACCCAACATCAAATTTGGGGGCAACACATTAGAACAAACTCATGACATTACTGTAGAGTATGGTATACATGGACAAAGCATATATTCCATTCCTCACCATGATTCTATACCAAGTGGTCCATATACGCAACATCACTATAGACCTCCTCCATATGAACATGTGTATGATCAATATCATCCATATATGCAACATGCTCCTCCTCCACCTGGTGGTTTAGGCATAGGGTATGGTCCAAGAAGTCGATCTCCACCTAAGAATAATTTGGAACAGCAAATCAAGGACTTACAAAAGAAAATAGAGGACATAAACACAGCGAAGCCAACATACACAATGAGAGACATATGTCCCTATCCATTTGACAAAAGCATTCCAATGCCTCCATTTCCTACACACTTTGTGACACCTAAGTTTGATAAGTACAGAGGAAAAGGGGATCCTAAGGCACATATAAGACAGTTTTTCACAACTTGCATTGAGGTAGCAGTAGAAGAGACATATTTGATGAGATTATTCCCACAAAGCTTAGGAGATCAAGCTATGGAATGGTTCTCCCAACTTCCACCTGGAATTAAGTCATGGGGTGACTTAGCAGAGGCATTTATTCAATATTTCTCATACAACATAGAGATAGACATATCAGCCACCACTTTGTGCAACACCAAGCAAAAGGATGGAGAGTCTTTCTCATCATTTTTACAAAGATGGAGGAATCTAGCCAGCATATGCTCTTGTGAAATTCCACAAAAACAAATGGTAGAGATGTTCACTCAGAATGTTAACAAAGACATTGGTTATCATCTAAGAAAAGCTTGTTTGTCCACCTTCAAGGATGTCATTGAAAAAGGCTTAGCTACAGAGAAGGTCCTAATTGAACAATGAGTCATCAAAATCTTCAAAGAAAACAAAGAGGACTTTAAAGGAAAAGACAAGCCAAGATTTTAGAATAAAAATAAGAACACAGTCAATGATGGTGTTGTGGATGCCAATACAGTGCAACCCAAAATCATTTTTTTTGGTCAAGCTCTACAAACAATCAGGTGAATACTCAAACAACTTCAAAGTCACGAAGGAAGTGCACCCCATTGGGAGAACCACTAGAGTCAGTTTTCAAAAAGCTAGTGGCAAACAAAATAATAACAATTCCTGATCTACCTCCATATGAGCCAAAGGTTAAGCCAAATTGGTGGAATGATGATAAGTATTGTGAATTTCATAAGAGCAAGGGTCATAAGACAGGAAATTGTCATTGACTGAAGAACATCATACAAGATCTTATTGATAGAGCTGACATTGAGATTGAGGGACACTCATCCAATCAAGAACATGAAATGTTTAAAGAGCCATTCCCAAAACATGACAAGGGAAAAGCTAACGCCATAGATGACCAAACCAACTATACCAGAGCATCCTATAACTATGATTCAACTATCAATCACATTTCGATGGACAATTATGTCTCTACCATTATCATCAAGGACAAAACGCCTGAGAATTCTACCCAGAGACCCAAGATCATCCTGAAAGGAATTGGATCTTCTTCCGAACCTACCTCTGAATGTAATGTTACAACTGGTCGAGGTAAATTCACTTTGCAAGGTGCTCCAGCTAAAAACACCACTTCCTCATCGACCAAGCCTGAGTATGACCTTGTAGAACAATTAGGGAAGACACCTGCGCTTATCTCCATCCTTGAGCTCTTACGCATATCCCCCGCACATAAAGCTATTCTTGAAAAAATCTTGAGAGACACTTCTCTCCCCACTGATTTGAACGTGGACTAGTTTCAAGCCATGGTGGGATACCTTTCTATTTCACACTCCCTTACATTCACAAAAGCTGACGACGCATCCATAAGCCAGCCACGTAATGCACCTTTACACATTGAAGCCTTCCTACACAAACATCGAATAAAGCGAGTCGTGATAGATGGAGGAGCATGTCTAAACATCTGCACATTAAGCACTATTAAACAATTGGGATATTCAGATAAAGCTGTGAATTCTACAAACAAAATTACCATCAAGGCATATGATGATGAAGAGCGTTCATCCAAAGGCACAGTCACCTTGCCTCTTAGAGTTGGGCCAGTTACAAAGGATGTGGTTTGTCAAGTCTTAGATGTAGATCTCACATACAATATATTACTGGGACGTCCTTGGATTCATGAAATGAGGGTAGTCCCATATACATATCACCAATGCATTAAGTTTCCTCACAATGGAGTTGAAATAACAGTTAATGGTGATCCTAATCCATTCATATACTGCAATAACTTGAGACCAAAAACTGAGACGATCATTCCAAGTAATAGGGAAGCTGCCCCTTCTTCTGCATACATTGATCCTGAATCATTAAAACCTTCGACATCAAAACAAGGTGAGCTTAAAGGGGAATATTAGGACAAGGGCATGGGTGAATACACTTTGAATCAAACCATGTGCTTACAACAAGTTATGAGTTCACCAAAAGAATATGGACGACCACATCCTTCTAAATGGATATCCATCATTACATTGAAATGGAATTCTAATATCTTCCAAAAGTGAGGTGAAGTGGAAGAAGAAGACTTATACAAAATGCTTTACAAAGACCCTGGAAATGATACACAAGATCACATTAGCATACCATGTGAAAAATATGGCAAAGGATTCAAGATCCTACAAAAATTTGGGTATGATGGAAAAAGTCATCTTGGCTTAAGAAAGGAAGGCATCATTGAATCTTTACAACCTGAATTGACATTCAAAAAGGAATGTTCAAAAGGACTTGGTTTCATGTCTTCCAAGGTAAATACTCAAAAGATAGGAGAAGCATTACAAATCAAAGCTGCCAAAATTCAACAAGAGAACCGTTATTCCACAGACTCCAATGGATGGGAATGGGATTCAGACAAATCCTCCAGTGACTATGAACTCACCAAGACATTTAGAGAACTAGGTGAACCCACAAAAGAAGAGGAATTTTATATAAAATTCAGAGTTGGTCAAGAAACAACCCCTGAGGATCCCACACAGTCCTTGCCTCTAGGTTCTAGGCCGAAATCACGAAGAATGAGAACACCTGTCCCGGAACATGCTACTAGTATGACAATTTGGATTCATTCACAATTGAGACAGATGAGGAGAGTGCTGATGATGACCTCGACAACTACCTTGACATACCTGAATATAACTGCATCTTCACCCTTAGCCCTGCTAACTTCGAAGACATCAAAGGCCTTCCCCTTGTTCACCATCAACTTATTGACTGGGACCATGAAGGACCAGCACAGTTCGACACATTCCAAAATGATGAAGCCTTTATTGATTATCTAGGCATATGAGATGATCTTCCCCCTGGGGACCATAAGGCAGGATACACTATAGAACTCAATAGCGTGGCATATTTTGGTGAGGGTGTTGGGCCTTCCAGTTGCAAAAACATAAAAATAAAAACAAATCGAAGGTCTTATGGTGAAAACCACATTGTGGCGATGTCTGACCCCATAAAAGTAAAAAGAAAGGACGTATCTGAGGGCGAAAACCTCTCTGAGGCACCCGAGGATGGAAGGCTCGACATTCTCCTAGCATCATATGAAGAAAAATCATCCATGTTGGTAGAGGAGACCATCAAAACAAACATTGGTACAAAAAAAATTCCACATAACATATTCCTAGCTCAATCCCCGACAAAGACAGAAAGATCAAAGTTCATAAGTTTCTTCACAGAGCGACAAATCAATTTTGCATGGTCATACGCTGATATGCCTAGATTGGATCTGGATTTGGTAATGCATCATTTGACGGTTAAATCGGGGGCAAAACCAGTGAAACAAAAATTAAGAAAGATGCATCCATAAGTGGCATTATTAGTCAAAGCAGAGCTTGAAAAATTATTGGATGTCGGATTCATACGCCCAATTGATTATCCTGAATGGATCTCCAACTTAGTGCCTATCAGTAAACTAGATCGTAGCATCAGAATATGTACAGATTTCAGAGACATCAACAAGGCTTGTCGTAAGGATGATTTTCCATTGCCAAATATTGACTTGATCGTAGATCTCACAGCAGGTCATGCGATGTTATCTTCGATGGATGGATTCTCTAGTTATAATCAAATAAAAACCGCATCTGAGGATCAGCACAAAACAACATTCACTTGTCCTTGGGGAACTTTCTGCTGGAATGTCATGCCCTTTGGGCTAAAAAATGCAGGCGCTACATATCAAAGAGCCATGACCACTATCTTTCATGATCTCATGCATGTTATTGTGGAAGATTATGTTGACGACCTCTTGGGCAAATCAATAGACAAAGGTACACATTTGGACATACTTTCAGTTGTTTTTGATCGGTTGGAAAAATACAAAGTAAGATTAAACCCCAAGAAATGTGTCTTTGGAGTAACCGTCGGGAAGCTCCTAGGATTCATTGTCTCAAAAAGAGGAATCGAAGTCGATCCAGCAAAAGTCAAGGCCATCCTAGGGATGCAACCACCAAGAAATATCAGCCAACTTCGATCTTTTCAAGGGAGACTCCAGTCCATATGAAGATTCATAGCACAACTTGCAGATAAATGTAATCCTTTTCAGCACTTGCTACACAAAAACATCAAATTCAAATGGGATGATAACTGTCAACAGACTTTCCAGACACTCAAAGATTATCTTCTGAACCCTCTAGTATTGATGCCACTAGTTCCAGACCAACCTTTATTACTATACATATCAGCTACTTCAACAGCACTGGGGGCACTCTTGGCACAACAGGTTGCTGAGGGCAAAGAAAAGGCAATCTACTACATCAGTCGCACATTGGTGGGATATGAGCTAAACTACACACCAATTGAACGTGCATGTCTTGTTGTGGTCTTTGCTTTGCAGAAATTATGACATTACATGCTAACTCATAAAACTAAGTTGGTCGCAAGGATCGTTCCATTGAAATACCTTCTCAATAAAGCAACACTTACTGGGCAACTAGCCAAATGGGTGATGCTCCTGAGTGAATTCGACATTGAATATGTGGACAGAAAAGCAATAAAAGGACAAGCTATTGCAGATCAGTTAGCAGATGCTCCCATGATAGATGATGTTCCTATAACTTCATAATTTCCAGATGAATCCATCTTAACAGTGTCGCACACAAAGCCTTGGCAGCTATACTTTGACGACTCATACACACAGCATGGGGCATGAGCCGACATCCTCTTCGTAACTCCTCAAGGGGATTCCATACCAAAATCATATCAATTATCATTTCCTTGCACTAATAACATAGCAGAATATGAGGCATTAACAATTGGATTACAGATTGCAGTTCAGTGGAAGATCCAAGAACTTCATGTTTTTGGGGACTCTCAACTTGTAATTCGTCAAGAAACTGATGATTACCAAACTAAAGATGAAAAATTAATGCCTTACAAAAGAATGTTGGATGACCTGAAACAACATTTCATGAAGTTAGACTTTGAGCAGATACCAAGAGAGAAGAATTGAGCTGTGGATGCTATGGCTACAATTGCTTCGCTAATCGATCTACCACAGAATGAAACCCGCTATGAGTTCTTGGTGGATAACCTTTTGGTTCCCTCATATGAGATCACTCCTATTGAAATGATATGTGTCATCGGTCCTAGTTCCCCGTTATATGGCTCCATTTTCACATACCTTCATGACAATACCCTTCCTCCTGACTTATCCAATAACCAACGTCGCACTTTCATTCACCAATCTTCTCGATACATCATTTTAGCTAATATCCTATACCGTCGAGGTTTAGATGGCACTCTTCTTAGATGTTTAGAAAGGGATGAAGCTTAGATTGCGTTACGCGAAGTTCATGAAGGGATATGTGGTCCACATTCTAGTGGTCCCACCTTAGCCAATAAACTCATTAGGATTGGATATTACTGGCCCAATATGGAAAAAGACTCATATCAGTTTGTCAAGAAATGTAAGCAATGTCAACTTCATGGAAACCTCATTCATGCACCAGCACAAGAACTTCAACCAACTGCGACTCCTTGGCCCTTTTGCCAATGGGGACTTGATCTCATAGGCAAGATTCATCCTCCTTCTTCCAATGGCCACAAATTCATCATCACCGCCACAGATTATTTCACAAAATGGATCGAAGCCGTGCCTCTCACACAAGTCACTGGGAAACAGATTGCTACATTCATTCTCAACTACATCATTTGTCGATATGGCATTCATGTTTCCATCATCACTAACAATGGGCGTCCCTTCAAAAATCAGGATGTTCGTGAACTTTGTGATCGCTTCCATATTACTCATTGTTTCTCCACACTTTATTACCCCCAAGGTAACGGTCAAGTTGAGGCATTTAATAAAACAATCCTTAAAATCCTAAAAAAGACAGTCGACGTCGTTGGCCACAATTGGCATATCTAACTTAATCCCGCACTTTGGGCTTACCGCACAAGCGTCCGCACACCTACATGAGCTACCCCTTTTTGAATTTTCTACGATGTTGAAGCCATCTTTCCTATTGAGGTTGATTTATCCTCTTTACGAGTCTCTTTACAAAACATTATCAATGACGAAGACTCCAGGGTCTCTCGCTTACAAGAACTTGAACTATTGGATGAACGAAGACAAACTGCTTTTAATCATCTCAAGGCTTATCAACAACAAATGAGTCGCAACTACAATCATAAAGTCAAGCCTCACACATTTGAGGTAGGTGATTTGGTTCTCAGAGAAAATCCTAAAAATTAACACGATAGAGAGAAGAAGGGCAAGTTCGAACCAAATTGACTTGGTCCTTACATCATCACAGCAACATATGGATCTAGTGCATATCAGCTCTCAACCATAGAGGGTGAACCTTTGGAGGATCCTATCAACAACATGCACCTTCGCAGGTTTTACACATATCTCTTCAGAATATCCTAATTCAAAAATACAAAAAATAAAAAATAAAAAATTGAAAAATAAAAAAAGTAAAGAAAATCATTTCGTCCAACGGTGAAAACCACTTTGGTGGCGCCCTGGGCAAGTACCATGTGAAAACTGGGTCACCAACACCATGCGTAGAGACATTGCTCCTCCCTCCTTCAAGATTCCATCTCATCTTTCACTTTTGCACACACTCACGACCTATTCATTCATAACAAACTTACCCATTCCCATCATGGCTTGTTATTGATCTACCGAAGATTGGTTAGCCATTCATAATAATCCCTCCTTTTCAAGCTTTCCATCCATTATAAATTAGATCCTATCTGTGGCTAAGACAAATCCTACGTCTCGTAATGGGTGTGGAACTGAGAGCATCACATGTTCTGAGGAGTACAGTTTCTTCCAGTTTTCTTTAGTCTATCCGCTCGCAATCCATAATAAAGCAACACTTGCATCACCAATCTGCAATAAAGTCCCATCTTCTCTGCAATAAAGTATCAGTTGCATGGCTTCAGTCAGTTTCAAATGAGACACAACAGTGACAATGGGCTTCAACAAATCAAATCTTTCAATAGACTCAGACAACATTATGGTTCAGTGCTATCTATCCTTTTGTGAAAGTAAACATTGTGACCACAATCAAATAGACTTATACAAGTGACAAGAGACACTAAACTTGAGGACTACAGTGAATGTTGGTGTCGAGTCTTGGTTTTTATTTTATTTTATCTTTTGGTGACATGTCTTTTAGCTTTTCCAGGATGTCCTTGACTAGAGATTTTATCAACAGGATGTCTTTGACTAGAAAGGCGAGGATGGGGTATCGTCACCTATTTTTATTTTGTTGTCTGTGGATTGTCTCTTAGTAATGCTATGACTTGTCCAAGGATATAAGGACACTGTGAGTCTAGTATGAACTAGGGAATTCCTTGTTTGCAACTATCTTATCTCCATGCAAACAGGTACAATAACTTTTTGGGTTGAACATATACCTGGATTGTCATAACCTATTTTGCCATAATAAAGCTCAATGATGATAACGCACACGAAGCTCTTTCAATTTCATATCTTCTACCTTCCATCCCCCTTTCTTGATTGACCTCCATTGTCCTTCTCGAGTTTGTGTAGCCAGCTATCACACAACTGAGTACAATGACACACCAAAAATATCTGCATTTCATGTAGCTGCATCTGCATTACCACATATTAGCATCACATACATACATATAGATATCACAATTGCATCACATCCTGCACACAACACATGCTAGCACATTTTACATTTTCATCATATAAATAGTTATTTGCATTATCATATTCATTTGCATTTCATACATTCACATTTGCATTGGCATAACATATAAAACATAAAGAACATTAATATTGCATTTCATCATGTACGTATTTGCATCCATATCATAAGCATCACATAGAAACATAAGCATCACATAGGTACACATGCATATAGCTGCCACAAGGATGAATCATCTCATATATATATCAAAATCATAAGTGTCATGATACAATGATGTCAAAATCATATGGCTACAATCACCCGAAGGTGTCTACATCATCATACAAAATGGTACAAAACTGATACATAGGGAGCCCTCTAAGGCTATGATGAACTCTCTCCCTCGGAGCCGCCTGGCCTCAATGGAGTTTGAGCCCTGGAAGGACCTGCCCTAGGGTCATCTCTCCTATCCCCTCTGTCTGGTGGTGGTGGAGGACCCATGACCCCACCGCTCGATGCCTGTTTCCTATCCCTCCCTCTAGTGGTCGTCGATGTTCGTGATGGTCTACGGAAGCTCCTAGCCCATTGCTCTGGTGGCACAACCCCATAGTATAGGTCTCTCCAGTAGCCTATCTCCTCCCTGACTTGCAGAACATAAGCATATCCAGCTCCTATGTCGTCTGTCGCCTGCCTCCCTGCCCTCAGTGCTGTCTCAGCCTCTGTATAGCGCTAAATAGCCTAATCCCTCTCCCGCTCCGTGTCCCTCAGCTGTATCCTGAGCCTATCCCTCTCCCACTCAAGATCTTGGATCTCATCTGTCTGTCCCTGGTAGATCTCCCTCAACTCCAATAGCTCATCCTCCTCCTCTCCCCCCTGTGCCTGTGGTTGCTCATGCCCCTGTACCTGTGGCTGCTCCTATGGCTGCCCCTGCCCCTGTCCTTGTCCCTGTCCCTGTCCCTGTACCTGTCTGGGACCCTGTGCTGCTGGCATCTGTAAAGGCAATCCACCTCTGCCTCTCACCACGCGAGCCTGTCTCTCCTCCCCACCCTCTCTCTGCGGAGCCACTCTCCCCTCTCCTATCACACCTCGCCTCCTCCGTCAGCCTCTACCTTCACCATCTCCATCATCATCCTCATCACCTCCATCGTCTCCATCTATCTGCTCCCCTGGGTTTGTCAATCGTGGAAATGGATGCTCAACCCAATAAGCAATATACTTTGCATCCATCCCTGCATTCTCTATCTCTGGCCACATATCCCAAGGCAAGGGAATCATCTCTACCAGTTGCATCACTGCCTGATCATATGACAATAATGACTCGAAGTGTGCCTGATCCCTCACTATGTCCGAGCATACATCTCGAAACCCTATGGCATCCACTGAATCCTGCCGAACTGCCTGCCCACCCTATCCACCAACTGCCTCTCCAGTACATAGGGCGTCCGCCCAATCAGATACCTACTCCTGAATGTGTATGGCAGCTCCACGACGTCATCCTCCCACTCCTCGCACTCTCGGTATGGTCTCCATACCACAGTGTCAATCTCATCCATGACTCGGTGCTAGTACTCCAATCTCTCGATTCGCAGCTGAGATGTAATCATATCATATAAATGCACAAAACCGTGCCCATGGACCCTACCTCTGAAATGAATCGGTTAGGTAACTGATAGATGCTCATAAGCCCATACCTGCAATAATATCACTCCGCAGCCCAATTCTACGAATCCATGGTATACAAACTGATGAAGCTCATAGACAAATGTGCCAGCACGCACGATCCCCAAGCATATCGGGTATGTTGTGTCACCAGTGTCTCCAATGTGCTCCCCCAACCCACAACCAACCCTCGTGTCGCCCTATCCGGGCACAGGAACCCACTGATCACTCCTACCAACACTAATGGTAATGCTAATCTAGTCTGTGTCATCGTGTCCCAAGCCACATGTCCTGCCCTCATCTCCAGTCCGGGATCCTGAAACACTCGTCTCAGAGCATCCATGTCTCCGTCTCGATCATAGGGTATCAACTCCCCATCGATCAGTATCCGTAGTATCCTGTAAACATCCTCTAAGGTGATTGTCATCTCACCCATCGACAAATGGAAAATGCAAGTCTCTGAGTGCCATCTCTCAATTAGCGCATTAACAATCCGATGTTCGCCTGAAACTCAAGCACATACAGAATATGTCACAAGCCCATAACCTCAATAGCTACTCTATCCTCAAATGTCAGCTCCGGTCGTAAACTCTGAGTCGATGGGAATCTCTCCCGTGACTCCAGCATAGGTAGGTGACTCCAGCATAGATAGGTACTCCTGTAGTCAAACAAATCAGCCCTGTCAGTCAAAAGTGGCATTCACTATTCATCACAAAATGCTGCTTATTATCTTAAGTGCTTATGATACTCTATCCTAGTGACACTCACTGTTCATCACAAAGTGTTGCTATTTATCCTAGTGGTACTCCCTGTTCATCACAAAGTACTACGTGTATTTGCACTCCCTGTTCATCACAAAGTGCTGCTCATATTAGTACTCCCTGTTCATCACAAAGTACTATGTCTTGGTACTCCCCGTTCATCACAAAGTGTTTCGATCTATCCTATCCCAGAGCCTTTGCTCGAGTGTATCCTCTTGAGTAGTCTCCTAATTGGCAACGTATGTTCTATCACAAAATTGTCAATCCTAGCCCTATATGCTATCCTAGTCTTCCCTAGAGGACCTGCTTGAGTGTATCCTCTCAGCAGCTTATCCAATCGACAACGTATTTTCATCATAGAACTGTCGATTTGGCCTAGAAGACATAAACGCACCTTTATGACATAAATACACTTACATATTGCACAAACGCGCCTGCTCTGCACAGACGCGCTTGAAATACACAGATGTGCCTATGCTTTGCACAGATGCGCTTGCTCTGCACAGGCGTGCCCACATAGCACAAACACGCTTGCACAACACAGATGCGCTCGCATTTGACATAGACGCATTTTCCTTCATAGACGCGCCTCGCCAACCCAAACGCGCCTGGCATCAGCACAAACTCACCTTAGCATTTTTTGACCTTGATTGACATACCTAAATGTGCATTTATTATTCTACCTAACATGCATTTATGACAACATTTAATGCGACAAAGTACAAGGAGGTTTTTCGGTACTTACCAGCTCTCCTGCATCTATTGGCCTCTGAAATTGGCGAATGCGATCGAATCTATGCACCAAAGCCATCGTTGTTGACTGCTACTGCTGTATTCTCTCTCTGCACTCTGATCTCTTGGATGTGTGGATGACAATGAGGATGCTTTCCCCTCGTGGTCTATCTTATAAACTACCCTAGCCCTCGTTTCCCAAGTCAGTCTTCTTTATCCTGTGACTCTGTCACTCTATCCTATCCGGTCAGTCCTTTCTAGCCTTTCTTTCTTATTGAGAGATTGTCTGTTATCTTTTTAGACATTTTCATCCAATCTCTCGAGGGGGCATATCATTCCCATCTTGGGGCAACTTTGTATCAGTTCATATTATCTTCTTTGAAACAACGTGACAAGCTGCATTTTCTCAAAGAGGGGCAAAATGTAGACACCTAAAATTGTCCAGTCTAATTAAATAAATATTTTATTTATTTAATTATTTTAACCTAATTCTTCTATTAATTGAATAAATCTTTATTTATTTAATTAATTCATTTATCTTTTTCTAGCCTTTATTTATTTAAATTACCCTTTATCCTAAATTAAATAAATATCTTATTTATTTAATTGATCTCACTTCTTCTATTAATTAAATGAATCTTTATTTATTTAATTAATTCATTAACCTTTTCTACCCATGACACATCTCATTCATCTCTTAATTCATACACTACCTACCCTCTCATTATTTTATTATTTCTTTTACCTACCCTCTAATCATAGCCGACCATTTATCTTTTACACCTCTTAATATTATCCCTCCATTTCTTATAGTGTCTTCTATATAAGGAGATGCTTCCTTCATTATCAAACCCCTGGACATATAGATTCTATTCAAGCATCCTAGCATTCAAACTTTCATATGCGATCAAAGCCTACTTGCAACCATATTTCGATTCTTTGTTGAGCTCTTGTGCACATATAAAATCTAAGAGCAAATATATCAAGCAAGATCAATGGAGAGAGGAAGAATGGAGACAAACCCTTATTGGACATGTGATGGTATAATCTTTGTGATTTCATTTGATTTGCATTGTCTTAGGTAATCTTCATATGTTATGGTGGATCTTTGTTGTTGTTAGGCTAGGGTTTTGTGGTTGAATTCATTTAGTCTTTCAATATTGTTGTTTCCATTTTCACCATATACAGAATGATCATGTACAATATATAATGCATGAGATTTCTCCTTGGTTCTATAAGCCAAGGTGAGACATAAGATAAAATAATATTATAATAAGTGTATTAATCTTATGATATGAGACATAAAGGGATAAGTATTCTATGTGTACCCTAAATAAACTACTTGTGAATGAGACCTAGGAGGTAAATCAATTATATAATACCCCTCTTCAAACTATTACTTTGAAATTTCTTGTTTGACTTAGACAAATATCTTAGGTTTTCAAAAAAATATTGTTTGTTGTTCTAGATCACTTACACAAGTGTATATTTGAACCTATGTGTAGATCTAACACTAAAAGTCATTGATATGATTTGAAAAAATGTAGACTACTATTTTTTGTTTGTCTTGATTATTGATGTTTAAATTTACACATCATTAATAGTGTTTATGGACACCTTTGGGCAATCTATTGAATAGTGTAGGTGGAGTTATCTTCACTTAGACCCCTACTTGAGTCAACTTTACGACTCTAAGTAAAAGATCAAATACATCAAGCAAAAGATTGAAGACATCAAGCAAATGTTAAACAAATCTAGGATGATGTGCATTGGTTTGATACTTTGAATAATTTTTATATGACTCTTATAAATTTTTCTGTTGATAAAATCCTTGTATGCTCCTTTTAATAATTCTTGGATGATTTCAAAGGAGTCATTACAAGAACCAAGCCCACAAATCAATATGAATGTACACTAGGCCAACTCATAGTGGTTAGTAAAATAGTTGGCAAGGTGGGGATTTGAGTTTTAAATTTATTAAATTTAGAGATCAAATCTATGACTATGGAAGTTACTTGGATTATGTTTGCACTTACAAATCTAATCTAGGTTGATGATTAATATGTTTGGAAGCCATTATCAAATTTTTGGGAATCAATAATTAAAGGAATGAAGATACAAAGGATCATAAGTTGGATTTACACAAACTTAATCAACAATACTATTATTTTTAGACCCATTCAAAGAAACCTTCCAAATTGCTTCACTATTATAGGTAATGATAAAGATGAATTGAAAAACCACCTATCGCTTGAAACAACTCAAAATGCAAATCATTTAACTCCATGAAACGAGTACATTTTTCCCATTGCAAACACATATACTATCGAATTATATAAAATGACTATCAAAATTTGTAATCTATAAATTTTTATTACTCCGAAAGGCGTATTAATACTCACATAATAGATTGATAGATATGCGATTTAAAAACCCCCTATGATTAAAATTGACATCCGTCATATTGTATGACACCTGTCATAATTACAATTAGTTTTACTATTACTTAAATAAAAATAATTGCAATAACTTTAAATAACTTAAATTAAAATAAATCCATGAAAAACCAAAAAATATTTTATTTATTTTCTCCTCTCAACTACCACTCACTCTGAGTTTAACTACTAATCAATTCTATTTATCTCCATCATACTAATAGTTTTTTTTTTTTTTTTTGATAAAAGTGGATGACCCACTGAAATTATATTAAATCTTTATATTTTTTACATGGTGTCTGGTTCAATGAGCACTAAAGGGAAAGAACCAGTAAGAAAACCCTTCAGTATTGCTCAAGAAAACAAAAGCCTATCTACCCATTACAATAGCCCATAGGCGACCCGAATACAACCCCAGATTACAACATCAATTGCATTAGATATAAAGGAAGCTCTGAAAAGCTTGTAGGACCCAGTGAAGAAGAACATCCCAAAATGAAGCCACCATATCTTAAACAAAATTAGTGCCAGCAACCCAAAAAGCCAATATGCCTATGCACCACATGAGTCCAAGGCCCTGCAGAGAACAAAACACACAGCCAAAAGGGAGCCAAGAAAAAGCAATCCTGTCAACATAAAAATGGTTAGCATACATATGCCTATCCATATGAGAAGTAGAGAAGGATGGAGAAAACCCTCAGGAAATAGGGTGAGGCCAATCCATAAAATAGTCCAAAGCAAAAAGCCATATTAGTAACAACATGATAAGGAGCCATCTGCACCACCAAATAAACTACACTTTCCAATTCCTCAGAAAAAGCCACCAACCACCAATTTTGCCAAACAATCTCCAAATAATGCAGAGCATTGTGTAAATAGAAAAAAGAACGAAAAAGAATGAATGCCATACCTGCAGACCTATCCAGAGTATAACAGAGAAGAAGATAACTGTTGTATGATTATCTTGTCATCATAAAAGAAAAATGTCCAGCAAGAGACCTCATAACAGAAGATGAAAAATTCCCTCAAATCATAAACTCTTTCCTTAAAGAGGAGATTCTCTCGATAAATGTCAATAGCAATGATCTTGCCTCAAAGGCCAACACCCTCATAGGCACTTACGGAAGAACAACCACACCAAGAAAAGGGAATGAAGGAAGTTTCCGAATGGAAGGACTGTTAAGAGAGAAGTTTCATATAGGAGATAGGAAAGTCCGAAGGGGCAAGTTCTATATAATCAGCCCCTTCAGCAACAACCTTATTTGCAAGAAAATCTGCAAAAAACATTAATCTCTCTGAAACAGTGAGAAATAGAGAAAGTGGAAAAACCATTAAGTTGGAGGAGAATGTGCTCCAAAAAATACTGCAAGTGCCAAGAGAGACACTTTTTGCTAGCAACCGCCTGAAAGACCAACATTGAATCACCCTCAATAACAATATCCTTAATATTTAGAGAAAGGGCAAGATCAAGTCCAAAGGATAAAGCCTGAAACTCAGCCACGTTATTAATGCCAAAACCAATATATTTACCAACTGCTTTGATGATTTTTGAAGAGTGATAAAAAATAATTACCCCAATCCCAGACTTCCCCGGATTGCCCTTAGAGGCCCCATCAAACTGAAGTTTGAATGAAGGGAAAGGAGGAGGGCTCCATTTAGCCATCTTGCGCTTAAGGAGCGAAGAAAATCCATCTGATACAACCCCATGAGAAGGCATCAAATGAAGTGAAGACCATCGCCAAGTAACCCAATTATCCCAATGAGAAAAGGACCTCAGATGATCTAAATTTTTATGAATGAAAGAAAGCACCACTTCACTAATAGAGGTTTGAATTTTACCAATTATGTCTGCCAAAGATGCAAACTTATGTTTGAAGATTCTTGAATTCTTTTCAAGCTAAAGATTCCAAATCACCAGAGATGGAGCAACAACCCAAAGAGATGAGTAGAACGAAGAGGGAAACAACAAGGGCCAGGACATAAATTGTGAAAGTAGATTTGGACAGAGAGCAGAAGACCATCCTAACATACCAAACAACCAATACCAACATTTAGAGGCAAAATGACATAGCAGGAAAAGGTGATCCACCAATTCCATACAATAACCACAGAAAACACAAGGGAAAATTGTTGTAATCCCAAGCCTATCCAATCGCATTCCAGTAAGGATTTTATCTTGGACTGCCAACCAAGCAAAAGCCCCTGCTTTTGGAAGACAAGCAGGATGCCAGAAAAGCTTAGTAGGCCAACAAAAAGGCATAGGGGCCTGAACCAAAGAATTGTACCCCTCTTTTACCGAATAGGAGCCTGAAGCACTTTTAACCCAAACCAAAGAGTCCTCCTTGTTATGGAAAACTAAAGGTCTCCTATGAAGTTCTTCTACAAAAGCTAAAATAATATCATACTAATAGTTAACTTCATCAAAATAATATTATAATAATAATATAAAGATATGAAAATATAATAATAATAATTAGTCTTAATAGATTTTTTTTTGCTTTGGTGAAGAGTTTAATAGAAATATAAAAATATAAAAAATATAATAATATCTTAATAATAATATAATAATAAATTAATATTAATTATAATATAATAATATAATTATTTTTTAAATGAAATAATAAACAAATATGATAATTAATTGTTCTAATAATCTTATATATAAGTTTAGCCTTATGATATTTATTCTGTTGCTTGTATTGTTGTGACCTTTTATCCTTTTCCAATCTAGTATTTCTCCATTCTGCCTCACGACTTCTTTTGACCTTTTAATTGATTATCATTTTGAACATTACAAGAATAGAAGTGTAACGAAGAAATACTTATAATTGACATGAGAGTAACATATTTCATCTTTAAACTTTTGAGTTAGGAAAGAGAATGCATCGTTGCAGAATATGGCCCCATCAAAAAAGGATTTTGGGACAGGTGTAGAGATATCAATCAAATCAGCAGGGGCATATATCTGATATCTGATAGTTCTAAAGATAGTTATGAAACAAATGGCGGTTGCATGTGGCCGGGGCAATCGCTATTCCAGCGATGAAATTATGTCCGGAAATAAAAAGAATTATTACTTTAATTAAACAAACCATTTCGAATTCTCGAAAAGAGAGAAGAGAACAGGACCGTTAGGTGTGAACCTTCGAAATAAGAAAAGTTGACCCATAATCAAAACTTCAGTGGAATCGCAGAATCTAAACTTTCTTTTAAACCGAAAACCCGTTTCCCAATGTTCTATACTTAACAATACAGTTGCCTGAGTCAAAAGTTCGATACTCGCATCCAAATCGATTATCCAGTTTTCTGAAGTTCATACTGTTTTATGAATCAGTATTTTCGTATCGTGTAATATGCAATGTGCAGTAATTTGTTATAAACTCGATTATAGTTATTAAATAAAAAAGCTTCCTGTTAAATGCCCAATACCCATATTCTAGACTGCACAGAGGTTGCTGCAGCTAAATTTCTTGTCAGGCACTGTACCTGATGTTGGGTAATTTGTTCAGAACTTCACAGTAGCTGCTGAAACTCGTGGGGAAAATGCCCGATGCACAAATAAGCATTCCTCAATTGAGTTTGTTGAATTGAGTTGAGTTTAATTCTATTGAAAGAGAAACAAGAGGGTAAACATGATAGTTTCTGCTCTGCTTACATCCCTAGGGATAAATTTGGGTCTGTGCATTCTACTCTGGTCTTTATACTCTGTATTGAGAAAGCAGCCAGGCAATGTAACTGTGTACGCCCCTCGCATGGTGGCAGAGGAGAGAGCCAAGCGGAGAGGAGCATTAGAGAGATTTGTGCCATCCGCATGGTGGATTGTTAGAGCATGGAGGGCTACTGATGCTGATATCATGGAACGTGCAGGTTTTGATGGCTATGTGTTCATCAGGGTCTTTGTCTTCAGGTAAGTCAGTTCCCAAATTTATTATAATCAGAGTTTCAATTTCGATTTTAATTTTTGGCTAGAGAGTTTCAATCTCTATTTTTTTTTGAGTTGCTTTAAAGCGACAGGGCAGACATATCAGATAGGTATGTAGTATTTGATTCTGAAATAATTGAAAGTCACATCCGATCATATTTCAGAATAACAATTTCATTTACATGGCTATTTTAAAAATATTTTTCCGGTTCATTATTTTTTTGGCTTGGTGAAGGTTGTGTAGGTTTGCATGAGGCTCAGCATTTCAAACCTTCTCACACAAATGCACTGTTATTCTGAAATATTATCATTTCCTCCGATCATATTTCAGAACAATAATTTCTCTTATATCTCTTTATGATGAATCATAGAGTATAACTTGAAACATTGATGGAAAAAAGATATACAGTGAAATTAAGATGATCAAATCACATCTACATGGACTGTGGAAACCTAATGTCTACAAAAATAATTTCGTTTAAATGATTGTTTAAAATAGTTTTTCAGATCTTTTTTTGTCGGGTAAATTTGTGTAGCTTCATACTAGTATTAAGATTTCAAACCTGGTTTGCACTCAAATGTACACATGATTATTTCAAAACTACTTTCATGGATATATGGGTCCGTCTCACTGTATTGAAAGGGAATTGAACCTAAAAGTCAAACCCTACTACCAGAACGCTCCAACTGCTTTAACAACCTTATGGTAGAACTCTCCAAAACTTAGATATTTTTAATGTGTTTATTCCAGTGTTGCATGGAGTTTTGGAAATTGGGAACCGAGCATATAATATATAATTAAAATATGGAATTCAAAGAAACTTGCGAATGGAGACCTTGGATGCACTAGCAAGGTCAGGTTTGAAGCAAAGGCCTTGATTGGCAAGGGTTCTTAAAGGTGTAGATCCACTCTTGGTCGATTTGCACGCATTTGAGATTTCCTTGGTATTCAGCTTGCTTGCGATTGTATCCACCGTTGGGCTGAAGACAATTAGAGGGATGTTCAGTCTTTGATATTCTTGCCCAAGGGCTTCTTTATAACAATTTTCAATCGGGAAGATGGAAGAAATTTTGTCTTTAACAACAGTCCCTAGTGGAGAAGAATGCTTGCCTCTATATTTAAAAATTGTGCGTGACCTTTGACCTGTTTGTCTTGCATTTTTTCTAATTCATCCATCTAAGTTAGAATATACAATTTTCTTTAGGAGTACTAGTCAAACAATGTCTATTACATATTGGAAATGGCCTTGGGCATTTAGTTTCAATCGACCAAGAGATTGGTGATGGTGATTCAAGGACATATGCTTGATTTTGCATGCTCTCCATTCATGTGATCCCTAAAAGCATCACCTTGGAATCTAAGTGTGGAGGATGGATTTAGTAAATGGAGGTTGAATACACCAAACAGTTTTGTTCCTTGTGCAAAAGTTTATCCAATTCAGTGACCAATTGCAAGGGCAACGCTAGCTCCAAGCGGATTTGGAAATGGCAGATTGATTAGATGACAAAAGCTATTTCTTTTATCCCTCAATCAGGTAGGCATCCCCTAACTATGCACTCTAATTGGCTAATGGATGACTTTGCTTCAAAGGCTTGAGAGGTTATGGGCCCTATGGAGATGGCTATTGTTCCCTTTGAAAGGCTTTCTTTTGCTCATGACAAGGAATCTTTGTGTGAGGATGAAGATTTTGACATTTGCATGATTTAGAGAATGAGGTTGATGACACATTAGGCTAAAGATATTAGTTTTCCACAATCCATATTAGCTCTTGTTATTGCTTTTGGTTTAGATTGTGTGTTTATTTGCATCAATGTTTTGGATCACACTCTATGATCCATCATCAAGATCACACTCTCTCATGATTTAGAGAATGAGGTTGATGGCACATTAGGCTAAAGATATTAGTTTTTCACAATTCACATTGGCTCTTGTTATTGCTTCTGGTTTAGATTGCGTGTGTTTATTTGCATCAATGTTTTGGATCACATTCGATGATCTATTTCTTTTCTCCCTCTTTTTAAACCTCATAGATCTGCAACTGTCTTATTATTTTTTTAGCTAATTAAGCTATTCTATCATCGTGATGATGGATCACATAGTGTGATCCAAAATGTTGATGCAAATAAACACACACAATCTAAACCAGAAGCAATAACAAGAGACACATTAGGCATCATTGATCATTGGTGTGTCAACCAATCTACTTCAAGGATTTTAAAGACCAACATTGCTTATGGGAAAAAGCATGGTTATAAGACATAAACAGAGAAGAGGGGAGTGTGCTATGTCTTGAGGCCAGTCTTCCATCAATGTAATAGACGCCCTTGTTTTTTTGTTTCAAGTTGTTTATAGAAATAGACGGAGATGCCGAAAGTGGTATAACAATAGATATATTTGCAGCAATTAAACATCTGAAAAATTCTTCAACTACAATATTTCAAAGCATCCACAACTAACAATAAACTGAAAGTACAATTTATCATCAAAACTAAAGATACCCACATGGTGAAATCTTATTACAATAAAATATCAAACATACCCATTTTCTGGGTACAAATGATATTGAAGAATGATAGAAAACCCAGCAAACTGGATGCCCTAGATTTGGGTATCACCCTTAGAAAATGTCTTAAAATACCACGGTTTGAATATCTTCTGCAAATGCAAGGTTTGGTGCCTCAAAACAGCAAAGGAACCCCCACAAACCCTAGCTGCCAATGCCTCAAACCCTCACGTCCAATTTCCTATTTGTACGGCCAGCTATGGAAGAGGTATGGCCGGCAAATTGAAGTATAAACTGCTCTAAAACCTGCTGCAAACTCTCCCAATCTGTTCTAAACAATATCTCTCAAATCTGTCCTGAATACTCTGTGTATCAAACTGAATTTTTCAATCAACTGTGAAGACCAATGTGGTTCCTAAGTGAAACCACCAATGGATCCTCCAAATTAGATCTTTTACTAACGTAGAGGATGTTCCTTGTAAGGGTTTTTTAAATTTTTCGTCACAAAGCCACATGAGAACAAGTTCAACCAGCCAAATCTATTTGCAAAATATCAAATCCAAGCATATGCAAATGAGATAAAAAATTGTCTTTTATAGACTCCCAAAAGCCCACACCCAGCTAAGAGGTTCACTTTTTAATTTAATTAAAAAACACCTTATATTTCGTAATGTACCTTACCTAATTTGCCTTAGAATCATAATTGCAACAAATTAGGGTTAGGGTTACATCTTACCAAGTAAATATTCCTTTAATAATGAGACCATGGATTGGAATCCAACAATCATAATATAAGAAACATATATATATATATATATATATATATATTCAATCATTACAGTTAGACAAGATCACATCACATTCACGTACTATCAATAATATTATACAAGCATATTAGGGTTTGAAGGAAGCGACATGATGGGTCCATTGGAAGCTATTTTTACACTAAGCTCAAGAGTGGATGTCTGTCAGAGCCCTTTTTGCTTGTTTAGCAACTTGTACTTGCTTTTCCCATCAATGTCTCATCTCCCTAAAGCCAAATGCCATCTTGTGGAGTTGGGGGGAGGTCGTAAGGGGTTCCATGGCTCTTCTATGTAAGTGCCATTTGGTACTAGGAGCCATTATGGTCAACTCTAGGACGACCTACTTACTTAGCCCTCTTATACCCCTTTTGCTTATTAAAATAATATTATATCTATTCTATAATGGTCATCTTAGTTGTTGACTTAGTTGTCCTTTTTAGCTTGTTTAGTGTAACTATTGCTTCTTTTATTAGAATGCAAGTTAGCTTTTAGTTTTAGCTATTTAGTTTTTTAAAGCGTTTTTAGCTTCAGGTTGAAGCTTTAGATTAAGGTTTTGTTCTTTTTAGAACACCGTCTTGTAAACCTCTTTATATACATTGAATATTCGTAAATATAATCATTTGATTATTTATTCAATTATTTTTCATGGTATCAGAGCAAGTTGCTGGGATTTTTTTAGGATCTGGCGAAATTATTTATTTCTAGAAATTTTTTAATCAACTTTTTTATGAAAAAAATTGGAGTTTTTCGGTGAAATTTTTGAAGGTTGCGGATTAGGGTTTTATTGCACCTAGGCTTTTGATCAGATTTTGTGTTGATTGGGGTTGTAATTAGTAAAAATTGTGGATTTTTTTTTTTTTTTTTAGACGGCTTCGTTTTTCTGTAATTCGTGTTTGAGAAACGTGTGAAGATTTGTCTGCTCCTGTTAACAATCGACTGTGCCGACTTTTGCTGGTTTTTTTAATGGCCATTCCTCGTATGGATTTGCTCCCTTCTGAACTCGTACATGCTTCTCCAATCGACGTATGGACTCCTTGTACGGATTTGTATCTTCTTGCCAGCGTATGGGCTTCTTTGGATGCCATGAAACTCTTTGTACGGTTCAACCCGTACAAACTTCTCTTCCCATATGACGTACGGATGAAGTGGTTGTGCCCATACACGTTGTGTCCGTATGCTGGATGGGGGGTATGCCAATGTTGTGTCCGTATGGTGGATGATGTACGATGCTGTTGTGCCCGTACGAATGACCTACTCCTTGCACGACCCCTTCCTTCCTTTCATAGGGTGTATGGAAATAGCCTTGTGGCCAATGTTCCTGCTCTTCGTACGGTGCATGGACTTCTTGCGTAGCATTCTTGTCTTTGCTTAATTTTTCGCTTGATTCCATATTTTTTAACAGTATGCTTGTGTATGATTTGATTTTGTAGTGGAATGATTTCCTTTCGTGCAAGCTCCCTTGTTCATACTGCCTCTATTCTTCCTTCGTGGGATTTTCCCTTCCACTTTCCATCTTCGTACTACCAGATGTATCATCCATAACTTTACATGCTTCCATGGGTTGCTCTTCACCGAGAGTAATAGCTTCAAGGAAATTACATGTTGGCGAAAATACCTCATAGTCTTCCATTTGTCAATGGAGTCCATTCAAGGAACTCGTCTCATCTTTAGAGCAATCTTCCAGTTTGAGCACCCCTTCATCGTTAGGTTCCATGCCTTTCCTCCCTTCGTCCATACCTAGCTCTCCATCCTCAGACTTTGAGTCAGAGGATGCCATTTACTCATCGCCTGATTCCTCAGGTCAATGACATACTTCCTCACTTCACTCTCAATTGAGAGTGTGCTCCACTTCCAATTATGATTTGCCTTGGCCGTAATCAACCATCCCCTCCCAAGGAGTGCATCGTATGCCTTCTTCTGCAACGGGATGACTACAAAGTCCAAGAAAAGTTGTTGTGTCCCAATCATTACCTTTTGTGCCATCAATGTTCCCAATGGCTCGATGTCGTGCTGGTTGACACCTACCAAGTGGAAGGTCAACAACCAGAGTGTCGGCTTCCCCAAACATTTCCAAGTGTCCTTCGACAGCACATTAACTCCTGAGCCCCCTTAGACGATGGTGTTTGCCAACTTTTGGCCCATTATTTCCATCTCGACAATCGACTCTCTCGATGCTCACTGTTAGCAACATTGGATGACTGGCCTCATTCCCTTCAGGTGGTGGTTTTCTTGTTAGTTCCTCTTCTTGTGGCTTACATTGTTTCTGGATGATGGTGTCGTTTGTGTTGGCAATTGCCATTCTCAGTTGAGACATAGTTTGAATATGATCTGCCACCTTGATGGGTATGGTCGTCTGTAGCATTTGCCTAACCATGTTCTTCTTTGACTCTCACAATGACGTACCTGCAGTTCTATTGGAGGTTACTTGTTCCTTCGTCGGTACTTGTTCTACTTCGGCTTTGGCTTCTTAGAGTCGTTCCTTCTATGTGCAAGCATCCGAGTACACTGCCTTCTTTGTTTGTGCTCTCGTGATTGCCAACACTGCCTCCTCTTGTTCCACCACATCTAGCATATTAATACCCTTTTGCTTTGGGCAGTCAATGTCTTCATGATTCCCCGGTCAACACCATTTGCACAATAGTTGTATGTTGTCTTTCTTATTCTGGTAGTCTCTCGCATAGTGTCCCCATTCACTACATTGTCGGCATTGCATGATAGGACGTCTTTTGGAGTCATATTGTATTTGGTTTCACCCTCGTTCATTTCCATTGCCGCCAAGCGATACATTTTGTGGTTTCGATGGGCTGGACTCTCCCTGTGTGAAGAGTACTTGTGTACTTCTCATCTTCAAATTGTATGGGCACTCCTTGATTGAATGCCCCAACACTTGGCAAATCTCACAAAACATATTTCTAGGACAATTACTTTTTGTGTGCCCCTCGCTTTTGCATTAAGTACACCATAGTTCATTACTTTCTTTATTGGTTCCTTTCTTGGCCTTCAATTCTTTCATCATTCTCAACATATCCTGTTGAAGGGTTCGTATGGCTTTGGATTCTTTGTCACTGCTACCTTTGGTACTCTCGTCATCGTTGGTCTTCCTATTCCCTCGGGAGGAGGTTTTGTTTTCACTCTTGATGTCCATCGCCCGATTGTAAGCATTGGCGTACGAGGATGGAGGCACTACTTTCATCTTCTTGTGCAACAAAGGGATCAATCCCTCAGTGAACCACCTCTCCTTCAACCCGTCGACTAGTTGGTTCTCCATCTTGTTCAGCAGTTCTTTGAGGCTACGATTGTAAGCACGTACACTCTCATTTTTACCTTGCTTGGTATTTCTAGTAGAATCTCGTTGTCATCCCTCAAGAGTTTGAACTCCTCAAACGCCTTCTTTAGAGTAGTCCATCTCGCCTTGTGCCCAGTGTCAAGGTTTGTGTACCAATCAATGGCAATCTCCCGAAGGGTGGTGGGAAATGCCTTCAGCCAGTAGTCCTTGTCATCTTGGCCATTTGCCTCCCATATCGTTATACATGTCTTGCAATGGCGTACGGGATCCCTAGATCCATCCCCTATAAATTTAGGGAGTTTTTGCTTCTCCTGGGTGTTTATCATTGTTTTCACTCGGAAGGTATTGGAGGAGTCTTCGGCTTAGTTCCTTGGCGAGGGATAACTTCCCGCAAATTGGTTTGTTGCTGCTTACTCCCTTGTGGTTTCTCGCTTGCTTACTCCCTTGTGGTTTCTCGCCTGCTTACTCCCTTGTGTATCGGACCTGGGGGACTGTTCCGACCGCTACATTCCGGTGCTTTCCCTGCACTCTCGGCCACGCACGCGTCCTTACATGTCCACCTCCAACGTCCCCAACACTCGGAGTACTTCCAGGTGTGCCGAACCTAGGTGGATTGTTCCCGACCACCACGTTCCGATGCTTTCCTTGCACTCTCGGCCACGCACGTGTCCTGTACACGTCCACCTCCAACGTCCCAACACTCTGGGTACTTCTAGGCTTTGACTCATCCTTGTGCTCCCTTCGACTGAGGGTCGGCGAATCACCTAATCACTTGGTCTTGACCACCCTGTGGCCTCTTCTCACCTTTATTGGGGTTTACGACACGAATCACTCAAGGCTGACCCAATTTCTTTTAAGGAAATGACCCCAAAATGTTTACTGCTACAACTGATAAATTAAATACATGAAATAATAATGTACATGACAATGCATACCAGACACAGTAGTAAAATATATCTTTATTCGCACATGTAATTATTACAGAGAAGAAGACTACAGATGGTCGACCAAGGATTACAATAGATCCAACTATCCTATACTACCTTCCTTGGCGGTACTCGACATATTTAAATGACCCAATGGTTGCCGAGAGGTACACAACCGTCAACCAACCGACACATAACTACTTGAGAGTGACAACCCACTTAATACAATTAATTAATACATTGTCAGATAACAAATATTATTGAACAATAGGCAATTTATGCTGACTACAAACATGGTTCCATACGGGAAGCACTGTAGGCCATACGTGGTGAGGAGTAGACCATACAAAAAGATTTGTTCTTATGTGAAAATCAAGCTGTATGTGATGAAGACTTTGTCGTGCAGTTTGAAAGGTAGTCCACAACGCGATGAACAATAGTCGTACGGAAGGAAATGGAGTAGATTGTACGCAATGAAACACTTGGAGAATCTGTACCTTGTTCTATACCAAGGTCCATATAGAGTTAGTGAGAGAGTGTCATAGGGTTAAGTTGTGTGCAACCAGTGTGGATGTATGAGAGTGACAAACGATTAAGTTGTGTGCAAGCCATACGGTGTGCCTAGAGAAATATCATTGTATAATGCCACAAAGAAGATCCCATACGGTGCAAAATGCAATAGTCCACGTAGTGCAAATTATTGGAGGTCATACATGTTGTATGCTTGGCCATACCGGATGACTTAATGATTGCCTTACTTCACCAAGTTGTCGTACGGTGAGGGTCATGGGATGCCATTGCCAAACTCTTATAGTGTCGTCCGTCAAATGCTGTCTTGTTGTCCTTGCCAAGAATGAATTATAATGCTTTTGTCACACAAAAAATATGCTCTCTCCAAAAATGATGTGTCAAAGCGCGCAAATATTTTAATCTCTTAATTCTCACCCTTATGTTTTTCACTTATAATTTTTTCTTAACTCTCCTCCATACTTTATAATATTTCTAATTTGGCCTCCACATTACCTTTTATTTCCGCCACTTCAATAAATCCCTTTTTAAAAAATTTCTCACTCATTGGCTCCCCTTTAAATTTTTTTATTTTTGTCGACTCCATTATATTTTGATTTTTCTTTTCATTTTTCATCTTCATATTTTCAAAGGTATCATACATAACTTTAGACACTTTCATTGGTTGTTCTTCACAGAGAGTTGTGGCTTCAAGGAAATTAGACGTTGATGGAAATATCTCATAGCCCTCCATTTGCCAGTGAAATAGTCCATTCAGGGAACTCGTCTCATCTTTAGAACAATCTTCCAGCTCAAGCACCCCTTCATTATTGGGTTCCATGCCTTTCCTTCCTTCGCCCATACCCACTCTTCATCGTCAGATTCTGATTCAGAGGGTGCCAATCTCTCGCTCACCGCTTGATTTCTCAAGTTGATGACGTACTTCCTCCCATCACTCTCGATCGAGAGTGTTTCGTTTGTAGTTATGGTTCGCCTTGGCAGCAATCAACCATCCCCTCTCAAGGAGTGCGTTGTACCACTTCTTTTGCAAGGGGATGACTACGAAGTCCACAAGAAATTGTTGTGTCTCAATTGTTACTTTTTGTTCCATCAATGTTCCTAATGACTTGATGCCGTGCTGGTTGGCATCTACCAAGCAGAAGGTTGGTAGCCAGAGTGTTGGTTTCCTGAGGCATTTCCAAGTATCCTCTGGCAGTATATCTACTCTCGAACTTTTGTCAACGATGGTGTTTGTCAGATTCTTCCCCATTATTTCCATCTCGATGACAACAACTTCCTGCTGATGCTCACCGTCAACAACATGAGATCAATGGCCTGGTTACCTTTGGGTTGTGGTTTCACCCTTGGTTCCTCTTGTGGCTTAGATTGGTTTTGGCTAACTGTGTTGTCACTAATCGTATTGGTAATTGCCACTCTCAGTTGCGGCATAGTTTGAAGGTCGGTCACCTTCATGGGTATGGTTGTTTGTAGCACCTGTTGAACTATGTTCTTCTTTGACTATGATCGCAATGACGTATTTGCAATCCTGTTGGAGGTTATTCGTTCCTTCACAAGGACTTGTTCTACATCTGCTTTGGGTTCTCGGAGTCGTCCCTTCTTCGTACAAGGGTTTGAGTACATGGCCTTCTTCGTCTGTGCTCTCGTGATTGCTAGAACTGCCTCATCTTGTTCGTCCATGTCCAACATATTAATACCCTTTTGCTTCGGGCAGTTGGTGTCTTCATGGTCACTTTGTCCACACCATTTGCACAATAATTGTATGTTGTCTTTCTTATTCTAGCAATCTCTTGCAAAGTGTTCCCATTCACTACATTGTCGACATTGTATGATAGTACGTTCTCTAGAGTCATAGTATATTTGATTTCACCCTCATTGGTTTTGATAACCACCTGGCGATGCATTTTGTGGTGTTGATTGGGAGGACTCTCCTTGAGTGAAGAGTACTTGTGTACTTCTGGTCTTCAAATTGTATGGGCACTTCTCTATTGCATGACCCATCGCTTGGCAAATCTCATAAAACATCTTTCTAGGGAAATTACCTTTTATGTACCCCTCAATTTTGCACTCAGAACACCATAGTTCATTAGTTTCTTTATTGGTTCCTTTCTCCGCCTTCAATTCTTTCATCATTCTCATCATATCTCGTTGCAGGGCCTAAACCATTTTGGATTCTTCATCGCTGCTACCTTTGGTGCTCTCGTTGTTATTTGTCTTCCTTTTTCCCCGAGAGGATGTTTTGGATTCACTGTCAATGTCCATTGCCTTATACGCATCAGTGTACGATGACAAAGGTACCACTTTTATTTTCTTTCTCAGCAAAGGGATCAATCTCTCAATGAACCACCTCTTCTCCAATGTGTCGGTTGGTTGGTTCTCCATTTTACCCAGCAACTCCTTGAGCCTATGTTTGTAAGCTTGTATATTCTCATGTTTCCCTTGTTTTGCGTTGTAAATTTTGGCAACAATCTCATTGTCGTCTTGTGGCAATTTAAACTCAACCTCAAACACCTTTTTTAGCATGTCCCAAGAGATAGTGGATGAAGTATCAAGTTTTGTGAAACAATTGATGGCTATACTTCGTAGCGTTGCTAGAAACGCTCTCAACCAATAGTCCTTGCCCTCTTGACCGATTGCTATGTAGATGGTCTCACACATCTTGCAGTGCCTTGTAGGATCCTTTGACCCATTCCCCGTGAACTTTGGCAGTTTTTGTCGATCCACATTCAGACTTGTCGGAGGAGTCACCATCTTTTTCGCCTTCCTACTCCCTTTTGTGCCGGTCCTGGATGGATTGTTCTGATTGCTATGTTTCGGTGCTTTCTCTCGGCCATGTGCGCGTCCTCTACATGTCCACCTCCAACGTCCTCAACACTTGGGGTACTTCGATGCTCTAACTCGTTCCTGTGCTCCCTTTGTTCGGGGGTCAGAGGTTCGGATCCTCCAATTCTTGTTTCCCTTGAGATGGATAGATGACAGAATATGTCTATGAGTTTAGGATTTCCTTCTTTGTACTCCTTGTCTGACAGATAGTTTGATTGTCCAACTGGATTTTCCTCAAAACTTTCTCGTAATCTTCTTCATGCTCTTTGTTCTACGATCCTCAGAGATCGCTTGATCACTTGGTCTTGACCACCTTGTGGCCTCTTCTCGCCCTTATTGGGATCTAAGGGCATGAATCACTCAAATCTGACCTGATTTTGTTTAAGGCAACGACGCCAAATGTTTACAACTATATCCGATAAATTAAATACATAGAGTAATAATAAAGATGACAATTCATACCAGATATAGGAGTAAAATATATCTTTATTTGCACATGAAATTATTATAGAGAAGAAGACCAGAGATGGTCGGCTAAGCATTATAGTTGATCTGATTACATCCTACTACCTTCCTTGACGATACACATGATATTTAAAGGAGTTGACGGTTGCCAAGAGAAACACAACCGTTTACCAACCGACACATATAACTACTTGAGAGTGACAACAACTTGATTTGTATGATTAATACATTGCCGAATAACTAATATTATCGAACATAACAAATAGGCATTGTACGCTGACTACAGTTGGCTTCTGAATTCATATTTGACTTTATCTAGATCTCTTCTATCTAATTTTTCGAGTGGGATTATCTTGAAACTTGTAGGACTTAAAAGTTTGCCATTGCCTTCTAAATTGTTTTAGGAAACCGTTTACATAGGAAACTCTCCACAAATTTTTGGAATACTGTTAATGCTCCCAGATTTACCCCACTCTAAATTTCCATTTGGATTTGATCTTGGTATTCTGGGCTTTTTGTCCTTTTCTAGCTGAAATGTGCCAATACAAATCTTAGCACACACTTGGATCCTCATATGTGTCTCAACAAAGATGCCTTGTACTAGCACATCCCCCTTTGGCTACGCACATTTGGGACAACCTAGTGCATTTGGTATCAAAACTTTTCTTTGTATTGGCAAGCGCCTTGGCACAACATAGAAAAATCACCTCCTTGTGTTGATGAGCGTTTGTAGCCTTCAAACATATGATTCCTTTTTTGCATGTGCTTTTCATCCTCTTGTGTGCTTGTAAAGTTACTAATCCCCATATGCCTATTCATTGGGCATTTTGGATCCTTTGTAAAAGCATGCACACTTGCTAAGGTGCGCACTTGACCATTGGGAGATTTTTTTTTGGTTATAAGACAAAATATTTCTAGTTATGTGGTTTGTGCCAAAACACACACCTCAAATTTTTTGAAAAAGTCCTTTTTTCCTAAGGTTGAAAGGCACATCTTTTCTTCCTCATATGCTAGCAGCTAGAGTGTTGATGGGAAAACTCAAATTGTAGTTTTTCTTTTTTTTAGGTGCACTAGAAGAGTTTAAGTTTTGACATGTAAATCTTAGTGAGGTGTGCACTACTACTGGGATTTCCTTGTATTGGTAGCACCATTGTCTAGACATGCATCTATACATTGGACTTGACATTTTCAAAAATCTGCCTTCTTTTCACAAGAATGTGACATCGTCCAAGAGCACGCCCATACATTGGACTTGAAATTTTTAAAAAATGTGCCTTGTTTGTACGAGTGTGTGGCCATGCATTGTTCTACTATTTTGAAAGTTTTCACTTGTTTACTGTAGTGTGCTCGATCATCCTTCACGTACCTGTTGTGATCATTTCACACACCGCCCCATCAAAATGGGGACCCCTCCTTTCTGCTCAAGTCTTGGTCTCTTATTCTAATATCTCCCTCTCTGATGAAATGAGTGAGGTTGTAGCTTCTAGATATCATGAGAGTCAAGTCTATCATGAGTTCAACCAAAGAATGTGAAAGACTGCCAGTTAGTGATACTTTAAGTACTCGAGTTTGAGGGCGAAAATTTCAAGTGCTCCTCTTGAGGAGCAAAATTCACTTCGAATGCCCTTAATTGAGAACGAAGTGGTTCCATGAGCCTTATCTTGCAATTTTGAATGGAAAGAGTGAAACAAGGTGAGTGAGAAAACACTAAGTGTTCAATCCACTTCATGTGCATAGCATTTGGAGCGAAATTCTTCCGAACACTTCATAGTGAACATAGCATCACGCATCAAAGATGAGAGCGAGTGAAAGCAAGCAAAGGTAAGTCAGAGTTCCGATTTGAAATTCACTTCATGTTCAAGCCCAGGAGAGCGAACTTCATGAATTGGGCTACAAGAGCGAACTTCAGGTCTTGAGGATGGAGGGTGAATTTCCCCTAGGAGCCTTGTTTGAGTGTGTGTTTGAGCGTGAATTTGAGCGTTGAATGAGGATAACATAAAAAAACCTAAGGATTGAGTTGATGAGGAAAGTTTTTTTTAGTTTGAAATTCACTTCATGTTCAAGCTTAGGGGAGCGAACTTCATGTTTAGGCATAGAGGAGCGAACTTCATGTTTAGGCATAGAGGAGCAAACTTCATGTTTGGGCATAGGAGAGCGAAATTCATGTGCAAAGGTAGTAGAGCGATTTTTACTTCATGAATTTCCAAGTGAGAGCGAATTTCTTTCATATGCCCGAGAGAAGATGTGAGAGTATTTACCTTGAGCCAATCTGATTTTGAGTTGAAAGCAAACTTCATGTTTAAGTCCACAGGAGTGAACTTCATCTTCAAGGGTAGAGGAGCGAACTTCACCTTCAAGCATATAAGAGCGAACTTTACCTTCAAGCATATAAGAGCGAACTTCACCTTCAAGCACACAAGAGCGAACTTCACAAATTGAGAGAGGGGAGTGAACTTCACAAATTGAGAGGGGAGCGAACTTACTAATTGAGAGAGGGGAGCGAATTTCCTTAATATTTTAATACACTTTAAAGACTAATCGAACATTACTTTGGCGCCCCTAAGCAAAATTCAAATTTAAATAAAAAGATGTAAGTCGGCCAGCATTAAGAGGTGATTTGTAATTTTTTATTTCTATCAAAACTAAGTTGGCCTTTATTGGAGAAGACATAACTTTTGCCTGGATCGCCTATAAGAGGGAATTCAAACCTTCATTTCAAACCATCAAATCAAACAAGCTTCTCTATTGTTGTGCATTGCACACGTTCCCTGTCGTTGACAGGGTCCCCCTCTTGCTGGTTTTTAGCCTTCCCTCTGTTGAGTCCTGTGCAGGGTGTCTCGTGTCCTTTCTGAGTGCCCATAATCAGTCCAAAGGACGTTGTCATAAGCGTAAGCCTGGGAATCTGCAAGGTGACTTTATCGCTCAAGTTGAAAAGTTTTCAAATATCGCTTTTTGGCTGATGTTTGCCAAATCTGAGGGCAAAGTTAAAATTTTGAAAAGCTCGCAAAAGGCCTGGTGGCCTGAAAATGCAAGTTAAATAAGAGCTGGCAAAATCCCTCAGGAGGCCGATTTTCGCTTCGAAGTAAGACGTTCAAGTTAAAACCTTCGCAAAAGTTGTACTTGGAACGATTTTCGCTTAAACTGAAGTAAACGTGTAAGTCTGAAACTTTGCAAATGTCCTTTTTCGACTTGCAAAATTGCCTAAGTCAAGTGAGTTAAAAGCTTGCAAAAGTGGTCTAAACCCCGAATTTCGCCAAAAGGGGTAAAAATGTGAAAAAAGAGTTAAAAGCTTGCAAAAATCATCTAAACCCAGAATTTCGCCAAAAGTGGGTTAAATGTGAAAAGAGTTAAAAGCTTGCAAAAGTGGTATAAATCCCGAATTTCGCCAAAAGGGGGTTAAATGTGAAAAAGAGTTAAACTTTGAAAATACCCCAAAAACGCCGAATTTCGGTGGTATAAGGATAAAATGCGAAACTTTTAAAAGTTTGAAAAAGACCAAAAATCGCCGAACTTTGGCATAAGAGGGTAAAACGCGAAACTATTTAATATTTGCAAAGCTCCACAAAACGCCGAACTTCGGCGATAAAGCGCAAAGCGTTAGAATTTCAAAAAATCACGAAGCTTTTTTTAAACTTCGCAAAGAGGCCATATTTCCTCGAACTTTGGCATAAGAGGGTAAAGTGTTAAGCGTTTAAAAGTTTGCATAAGAGGGCAAAATCGCCGAAGTTCGACAACCAAGACTAATTGCGAGGTTTTTTTTTAAAGTTCGCAAAAAGGGCAATAACCTTGAAGTTCGGTAACATAGGTAAAATGTGAAACCTAAAAAAAAAAGGTTTCGTATAAATATCGCCTGAAGATCGGCGGATAAGTGAGTGATGCCAAAGAGCAAACTTGGCCAAAGAGAGCGAAATGCCGACCTTTGGCATTAGTAGTTAAAATGTTTAAAAGTGTTTAAGGTTCGTAGTATCGCGAAACTCCCCCCAATTTCGGCATAAAACAACAAAATGCAAAAGCGTTAAAAATTCAAAATCGCAAAACCCTACCATGGCGCATGAAAATTGCAAGGCAATTTTTAGACTTAGGGAAAACGTCATTCTTTTTTTATGAATTGCGAGCTGTGCCCAAAAATGCAAGGCATAGGATAGGGTGTTCGCATTTTATGCCCTCTATCCCGAAAATTGGCAGGCGCGTGAAAGTTGCAAGTTGGGGAAAGGGCATTTTCAAATTAAAAAAAATAAAAAGAAACCAACCCTGCAGGCCGGGTTTGTGCGGATTGACCCCATATTTGCCAGGTGAGCTCGCTTTGTCTCCCTTGAAATCATTTGGAATATCTGCAAGATTGGTTAGATGTGTTTATGCAAAATTGATTAAATGATTAAATCCCGTAGACCGCATCTTTTCCCGTTTGAAAGGCATCAAGCAAAACAGCAAAATTAGAGTCTGTCCAAAAGTTAACCAGGAATGCAAATTTCGGATGTAGGGAATTTTGAACCTCGTTCATTTTTGAAAAACTGAACTTAAAGACTAAGTGCAAATTTAGCGATCATTAAACACCTAAGTCCTTGAACCGCAGCCGAGTAGTAAATTTTTAATCGAAGAGCTTAATAATATTTCATGTCCAAATTAATCAGGCTCTTTTTCTGAAGCATCATGCTTTTCTTCAAATTTCTGTTTTCCATTGATCCTTATGTGCTAACGTATCCCTTTTAACTAACTTGTTTTGTTTCCTTCATCTCGTCTCGTAATCTGCGTCCGGTTGTGTAGGATAGATGCCTAAATCTGTGGTAGAATCCTCAAAGACACCTGGTGCAGCCGAAACATCTCGGGTTTCTAAATCAGACATCCCTCGCAAAGGCCAGAAGATGAAATACCAGTACCAGAGAGGACCAAGGGAGTCAAAGGTCCAAAGCATATGGGAAAACGTAGGTGATACTGACTTGGGCCACATCAACATTCAGGACTTCAGACACCGGCTATTTTCCCCTAATGCCTATGGCAGGCCTAGGCGGATGATGAAAAGTGGTATCGCCTAGGCAGTAGGATTTCGTCCATCAGTACAAAATTATGAGCTAGTAGTTGAGGCTGCCCGACATTATCAGCCAAAGACCAGATTAGTGGTTCTGGAGAATATGGTCCTAGCTGACTTCACACTTGAGGCCATTGGCGACGCATTGGACATCCCCTTCCCGGATAACCCCATTGCGACAATAAAAGATGAAGCACAAGTTGCATATGACATGAACCCTACTAAATGCAGGACATTGATAAACGAGGAATGGTATAAGGAGAGAATGCCTTCGAGTATTAGAATTGGGAAAAAGACCCCCAAAAATGACTTTCACAATGAGCATGGAGATATGGTCACCTTGCTTAGCCGGGTTATGGGACTCCCTCAATCTAACCTTTTTGAAGAGTGGATGTTCTATTTTGCAGAGCAGGTCTTTGCCGGGAAATCCAAGTTCGACTGGGCCCAGATTATCTGTGACAATATCCATACCCACTTGGTCGAACTTGAAGAGAAAAAGCACTTCACCATTACCTCTTACCTAGTTTATATGTTCGCCCGACACCAGCCACTGCCAGGGTTGATCAAGAAGGGTGAAATCGGGAACGGGCCCAATCAAGTAAAGGTGTACGATTGCTATCCTCAACTACATCATCATGACATAGCTCAGAGGGAAAAGAACAACCCTGCTTATACTATTGGTCAATATGAGCGCGTCAATGATGCCTTCACAATGTGCCTAGTCAGGTTGATGCAGGGGGATTACACATAAGGCTCTCAGAGCAGGCTACCATTTTGGTACAAAGGTACGGCGCCTGGTTTATTCAATTCCCTAGGTTTTCCTATATCCGGATAGCCGGCTTTGAGGGAGCTCCTTTCCGACTTCCACACCATCCAACCAACAAAATAATTCTTCTGGAAGTTGCAAGGCAAGCATGTCCGGCGAGCAATTTACTCAAAGACAAGAAGCAGTCCGGATTCACCTTCCCTATGATTGTGGGTAACCTCGATGTGCATTTAAAGAATGCAACTCATGCCGATGAGTCACTTGCTGAGTTAGCCTCTTATGGCCTACAAGAACATTTCTCGAAGAAATGTTTTGATCATGACAATTTGGCAAAGAGAGCCTACGACAAGCGCTATAGAGCAAAGGAATCAATTGAAGACTATTGGAAGAATTGTTCTCATGACTATGAGGTTCGACGACGTGAATATTCAAGGTTAAACGTGAATATTCAAGGTTAAGTGTGCAGCAAATGCGACTTTATGAATACCGTCGGGCCCTGGATCAGGTAACAGATTCTGGAAATTGCTTATGGGTTCGGGAGTTTGAGGTAGTAAGGCATCTCTTGCCGGCATCAATTGGTCATAGGATCCAATTATTGATTTTGAGGCAGTTATGACAGCCCTAGAAAGGTACACCGATCATTGGCTACACCAACAGATTGAGTGGCTAACTCTTGAAGGAGTTCAATTCACCTACCATATGATGGGTAATCTTGATTCTCAGTCCTCGGAAGATGAGGGAACCTCAAGTGCACCAAAGGAAGAGGTTGAGAGGCCCGAAAAAAGGAAGAAAGCCAAAGCTAGCAGAGGGACTCGGACGTCAAAAAGGACTAGAAGGGAGAAGATCCCTATTAGAAGACCAGAAGTCACTTCATCATCCAAGGACCCCAGTTCCGATGATGATGTAGTTGAGCTTGATTATATACCTGTTCTGCCCTCCCAGAGCGATGTTGATGCATTCGAAGCTGATAATCCTCCGGCACAAGACAAGCTAAATACAGAGGTGAAGATCATTGATTCTGGCAAACCTGAAAATCAAGTTGAGGAAGGAGAAATTCCGTCCAATCAAGAGGCTGATGTACATGAACTCACCCAGGGGAGTCGACACGAATTGCAATTGCATAGCACCGACAAAGATGACACCACCGTCGAAGGAGAACGAAGGGCGGATGAGACCCACGAGCCTGACAGAACTGTCAAGCAACCATCACATGGGGATACCAGACAGTTGTTCAGTGAGGTAGGGGAGAACTCAGCTGTAAGCAAAGGACTGGACACTTCCTTTGCTCCTCCTATAACAGATTAGTTACAGATATGCAATGAACCAGCTGAAACCTTTAAAGAGCAGAGTGGGAATTTGACCATAGCATCTGGGCAGACCATACCTCAAGACTGGTTAGTTGCTCATGCACAGTGGAAGGCAGCCACCAAGCCGCCTATCAAACTTGGAGGATATTTTTTGTCGCATACGGAAAACAAAGTCCAAAGGGAAGAAAAAGCCTAAGACCTACTCCCGAATAACCAAGGATGAGCTGAGGAACCGTACCATCCATATCGCTACCCCGCTCGTCGATAAGCCAGCAGATCAAATTGCATTGGCCGATTATAGCATTACAACCGTCCCGATCGGGCGAGCCACCGAAGAACAAGAAAGGGAGGAGTTTAAGGACTCCGTGCAAAACATGCTCAAGCAACTCAACGAGATAATTGCTGAGAGAAACATGTATCGAGTTCGTGCTGAGCAGGCCGAGGGGTACATCGATCACCTGCTGAAACCATTGCATTATGCCCGCGAATCCCATGTTCCCCCATCAGCATTGGCGCAAAGGACAACAACAGAGTTTGAAGGAGTACGGGATACCGCCAAGGTTGTCAAGGAATGGATTCGAAGCATTAAAGAAAGGGGAGAGCTAATCATTGAGGATGTAAAGGAAATGACCCACCACCGAGAAACCATTTTGGTTAAACTGTTCAAAGTAAAGCGGGAATGCGTCAAGGTTCATGAGGTCATTGCTACAGCTCTTCCCCTCACGAGGGTTCTTTTCTGGACCCATGCATAGATTCCTACATTGTCTGCCATCCTGGATCCCTATAACATCAGCACTTTTAAAGATTGATACTGGACCATCAGCATGAAGAATGACACAAAGGGCACCATTAACAAAGAGCAAGAGACATGCGAGGAAATTTTGAGGGACATGAGGGAGCTTGGTGGCAGGATCCTCTGATCAATGGTTCTAGGTTGGAAAAATAGTTTGTCCAATGACCAAGTGTAGCCGGACTGGGAGGATAGATTGAGGATGGATAAGGTCGCCTATTTAGACATTTTGTGTTTTGAAGCTCATCGGTCCGACTAGAAGGATGGGTTAAAGCATGTAGATCGTCATTTGGAGGGCATGCAATATAAGATATGTCATCCTCCTATGCCTCAGTTCATGGTGCCGTTTCAGCTGTGCATCAGATTTCAAGAATATGTTCGGGCAAAACGTGCGGCAGGTCGGGACCTTTGGAAAGAATATTTGCATGCCGAAGATGAATTTCTAGAAAAGGGGTCTGCAGCAAAAAAAGAAAAGGTGCCTTCATAAAGTGCATAATTCTTTTAAAAATCTAAAAGGGCACTTTTGGCCATAAAGTTCATGTCTAACTGCACTTTTGCGCTGCTTTTGGTAGTTATTAATTGCCTTTTTTAGGTAGTTATTATTCTTCCTTGGGTGGTTGTTGATATTTTACCTCCTATTTATGGGCATGGGTACTATGTTGTATGGATGAATTTGGGCCACTTGTTTTGTTTAAATCTTGTCCATTCATCTAAATTTTGAATCTCTATTTAAAGGGGTTGGTTTTCCCTTATTTTTTGGTAAGAAGTCTAAGATTGTTGCTGAAGCTTTGGCGAAATTTATGCAAAATTAATGGAAATTAAAGCTGTTTCATTTCTTTGTGAGTGCATGGTCTCCTTCTTCACCATTTAATATTCTTGTTATGTCTTTTGTTTTCAGATAGTATTTTTAGGATAATATTTGATAGAAGCCTTGGTGTTCATACCATTAAGGATTGGTTGATTGTCACTCCCCCTGCATGGTTAGTCTGAACCCATTTCTATGCTCAGTTCAGTTGTTAAACATCAAGTGAATGAATGTCAAATTCTGCATTTATGTTTAGTAGCATGAAAATTTAGTTCCCTTTGAAGATTGCACTAGATTTTACAGCATTGTGCTTTATTAGCTGATAATGTTAAATCTAGTTTTTTTGGAGGTTTCTGTCTGTTTTCTTGAACATGTTATCTTAGATAAATTAATTAGATTTTCTCTATCTCTTTTCCCCTTTCCTTTTTCTCTTTTTTTTTACCAAGAAGAAACCATACAGTCAAGCTGAGATAATATCAATCCAAGTGAAATCAAATGATATAGGACTATTAAACTTTAGGGAACTCACTCGAAGCCGTTCGTCTAACCTTAAGTCTCCTTTGTGTTTCCAGCAAAACACATCAAACCACTAAGTTATCCTGCAGTCAAGACCTGACAACCGAAACATTGAGGTAATCCCCATTGATCAATTAAAAACAACACTAGTGATTTCCTTATTTCAAGAGAGGATAGGATTCTTAGTATTCTATTTTGTGTTGGCTGGATGGAACCGTAATGATGCAATTTTAGACACGTCAACATCTATCTCTTGAGTGAATTTAATCATCAGCAAGTGGCGAATTTCATTAGAAAGCAACAAAGTTCACTAAGATCAGCAAATTTGATCAATAGGAGCAACGAAATCCATCAAGAGGACAGTGAATCTATTCAATAAGGAAGCATATTTCAGTATATCATCAGCGAGTTCCCTCTCCAACAACGAATTTGAAGAGCAAACCAGTAATTACAATCAGTGTCATTGGCGAATTTGTCCCAGAAGTGCAGCGATTTCAATCATAAGAAGAGCGAATTTGTTCACTTACCTCCAAATACCAGCAGGCCAGCTGAGTATTCTCAGTCATATCATTTGACTAAAGGCATCAATTCAAAGGCGAAATCAGAGTTAAGTATAACATATTGATTGATAGAAGATTAGATGTAAGTCTGATTGGTGTCAAATATTGATCAATTTTATTGAATTAGATCTCTCTTATCGCTGTCAATTCATTAAAAGTGCAAATAGGTGTAAAAATCAGTCTTATTTAGCCATCAATTTCATATTCATTTAGATGTAAGATTGATTTAGATCAATATCATAGGTTTCCTACTAAGTGAATAGGCTTCATTGTATCAACATTTCACATACTTTTCACCATTATCCTAACTCACACATCTCTTATAGGTGAAAGATGGCGGCTCCTAAACCGAATAAAACCATGACCCGTCATGCACTCATCAAGGAAGACTCAAGGAGCAGTGCATTAGAAACTAGGATCACGTCTCATTGGAGCAAAATAGGAGACACCAATCTTGGGAAATTCAACACCAAGAAGCTCCAACACCCGTCGTACACAAGTGAACCTACTGCTACAGCGAAGAAGATGATTGATAGTGGGATCATAAATGCAGCTGGCTTCCCTCCTGCAATGCAATGCTATGAATAAATCTTCGAATGTGCTCAACACTACGATTCTCCTTCAAGAAGAATAGTGGCGAAGGATGGAACAATACTTGCATATCTCTTGGAGACAGCAGTTAGCGAAGCATTTCATCTACTTGAGCCTAAGGACATAGTCTACATAAGTATGGAAGGAGCTAAGTCTGCCTATGACGATGATCCAGAAGCTTGTTCAAAGATCATCGACAAGTTTTTTGTTAAAGAAGAGTAGAGGTGGTAATAGTAGGTGGCCTGACAGATTACATAGGGTGGATTTCAAAGATGAATTGAAAGACTTCATCACCCTACTTCATCGAGTGGTTGGTGCATCCGAGGCTTCATATTTTGAGGACTGGATGTTCTACTTCATAGAGACTATCACTCACGGCAAGGATGCAATTAATTGGGCAAGGCTCATCAGCAATAGTATCGATTTGCAGTTAAGAAGATTGATGCACACTAGAGCATTCTACATGAGCTCCTATGTCATATACTCTCTCGCAAGAAATTATGAGTACCCAGGACTAATGTATAGGGGTATAGTCGGAAGAAGACCCTGAGAGATAAAAGTGCATGAGTGTTATACGCAGCTTCATCATCCGCCTAAACAATACTATAGGAGAGTGAATGATGCATTCACTATGCATATCACGAGGATGCTTCAAGGAGGACTTCAACAAATACTATCTCCAAAGGGACAAGCATTGGCTCAACAACATGGTGCATGGTTCATCTTGTTGCAAGGTGTGTGTCCTTGGTCTCCTTGTGTTGTGCAACACAACGCTCAGGTTTGTGACATGGCTTAACTGCCTCTTGTGGATTCTATAAGTCTAGTGGTTGTATTGGGCATTGACAGGTCGATCTTTTGGTGCAACGACAACCACACTTGTAACAAGTGGTATCAGAGCTCGATCACAGGTTCAAACCCCTCGCTTGCGTTGGGGGGGGGGGGGATTGTTGCAAGGTGTGTGCCCTTGGTGTCCTTGTGTTGTGCAACGCAACGCTCGGGTTTGTGACATGGCTTAACGGCCTCCTGTGGATTCTATAAGTCTAGTGGTTGTATTGGGCATTAACAGGTCGATCTTTTGGTGCAACGACAACCACACTTGTAACACATCCAATTCCCGAAGTTCACTTATATCAGAGTTCAAGGATATCCTCCTCCTCCCTACATGTTGCCACGCTACCTGACAGACAGAGTGGTACTACTTGAGGTGGTGAGACAATTGGTGGCATATGTCAAGGCATATAGACATAAGCATGGAACCAGTGTTTCTTTTTGTATTACAATTGGAGATTCTATCGAAGTGTCTCCTTCCTTTCAAGTAGCCGAGGATGCCGAGAAAGAGTTAGCACTCTACTCACTCAAGCCATTCACTCCCAGAGATCACTTCGATCCATATGATAGTGTAAAAGGAATTTTGGGAAAGAAATATGGACACCAGTGGTAGTTGGAGGGCTATTGGATGAACATTCAAGATGATGTGGAAGTGAAGAAAAAGATGTATTCAAGACTACCTCTCGATTTCATCAGGAAATGTAAGTTGTTTCATGTTGCTGATCAAGTTCAGGATAGCGACAAATATCTCCAATCAGCCTATGCCAAAGAAGGCAAGGAGATCAACATCAATTGGGTTGACATGGAGGTCATAAATTTGAAGGAGTTGATGAAACAAGTCTTGGATACACTCACATATGGATAGACATACAACAACAGAAATTGAAAGAGTAGAACATAACAATGACATTCCACTCAGAAGCAAGGAAAGACGATGAAGATGAAGCAAGCGCAAGTGAGAGTGCTCCTCAGCCATCTCACTCAAGAGGTTCGAAGAGAAAGGATGACCGTAGAGAAAGAGTCATCAAGGAAAAAGCATAAATCAAGTTTTAGTCATCCTTCCTCCAGGCGTGAAGAAGAGATGAACTAGGATGAAAGACACGAAGAACAAAGGGTAGAGAAGGAATTGAGTCAAGGAAATGAATCAATGGAATCCACAATTCACAATGATAAAGGCAAAGAGAAATCATCACAAGGACACGAAGATCTCACCCATCACATTCAAGAGATCGAAAAAGATGAAGAAGAAGACAATGATGAGACTACTTCACCACCTAGAGATGAGCAAGTGCGTGAAGAAACACACGTTCAAGAAGGGAGATCCTCTATTCCTGAATGGCTCAAGGAAAGACTAGCCCAAGAAGTGATAGTCATTGATGAGGAACCAACATACGACATAGAGAGCCTTCTAAGCCGAACTCGAGAAATCACTGAGAAAAGGAAAGCTACAAAGATGTCTAAGGTGATTGGAGATGATTCAGGATCTAGGAAGTGCAAATAGCTACTCCAATGGTTGATAAGAATGAAAGTGAGATCACAGTAGATGAGTATGATATGGAGACTATTGATTTGGGTCCACTCACCTCAGAGCAAGCCATAGGTGATGCAAATGATTCCTTGAAGGCAGTTAATGATATGCTAAGAGATGAAGTAGAAAAGAATAAAAGGCTAGAGAAAGAGATAAGTGCATGGAGGAACTACTTCCAACAATTCCAGGAACCATTGAGACATTAGAGTCCAACATCAACACCACCACCCTTGCTTCCTGCGGAATCAGTTGATGATATGGAGAAGATAAGGAATTCGACACAATTGATGGACACATGGATAGAAGACTCATATACCAAAGTTAGCAAGTTCATGAAGGGCATAATGAAGACACTCGACACATTCATAAGAGTCCTTGGAAGAACTCTTGTTCTCATAGAGGCCTTCGAAGCATTTGCTCATGCTAGAGATGTTATCATTGCAGTATTGCAAGTAATAAGGAAAACACCCAGGGAAGTCTTATCAAGAGAGAAGATAAGAAGAGAAGGATCTACACCCAACTTCCTACAATGGAGTAGTCTACTTCGCACGAACAAGATCATTTTTGAAGAAATTGGAAACAGATGCATTCAAGTTCAAGATGATATGCATTGTATTCATGATAAGATAGTAGAAGTAGCACAAATTGTTTTGGAGAGGAAGATTGATCCTGGGATGATTATAGAAGCTAGAGAGTTGGAGGAAAGGATAAGAGTTATCTTTCATGGAACTAATGGAATGATCACCAGAAAATAGTTGGATGATATGCTTGAACTCGTAGTATTAGCCAACAAGACTCAAGATCTTGAACTTGAATGGGAGAATGCCATCGTCAAAGCCTTCAATGAAGTCATGCACATGGAGGAACAATTGAAGTCTCTACCTGAAGTTCCGATGACTGAGATAGAGGGCATAGTGACCAGATTCATTGTATATTCCATAAGGGAAGGAGAGAAAGGAAACAAGATTCTAGAAGACAGTTTGTTATGATCCTACTTGGCAGTTCATTTTTTCATTGGAGGATGCTTCCTCGATTTCTGTGCTAGCACATGTTATTTTCTCATTTGGTGATTCCATGACGATGTTTATCTAGATAGGGTTTCATTTGTATCAAACCCTAATTAGGGTTTTGTTGTGCCTTACACACTCCCCGTCGTCGACAGGGTCGTCCCCCTTTCTTGTCTTGTCCTTGCTGAGGTCTCGAGTAGGAAGTTTTGGTAAATTCGCAGCGAGAAGATGCAGTAGTTATGAGTTTGAGTGTTAGTAGATGATCCGTCCTAAGTCCTAGAGGTCAGAGGATTTGGATCTTGAAAATGAGAAGCAAGATGTTGCAGTTAAGTCAGATTGCCAAGTTGACAAGAGGGTCTTGAACTGATAAGAAAATTGGCTACTTGAGTGAGGAAGAGCATAAGGTGAAGTCCCAAGATGTTGTGAAATCCGAGATTAGTTGTGAGCAGGTTTGAAGCCTGATACTCAAGGTGAACCAAGGGATCTCACTTTTTGGCTGAATAGGCCGAGATGTTAAAATGAACAAAGGGTTCTAAGTTTACAAAATCGGCTCAAAAGGCCGAAATTTGGAAAAAAGACTCGGACTCTCAAAATTGGCTTTCAGGTCAAAAAAAGATAAAAGGGGTAAACCTTGCAAAGTGAGCCTCATAGGCCGAAATTGGCTAATAGTCTAAGTTCGCCCAAAAGAGCCTCATAGGCCGAAAAAGATAAAAGTTTAAATCTTGCAAAATGGTCTTTTAGGCCGAAATGTAGAACAAAAGTTCGAACTTGCAAAATGATCTTTTTAGCTGAAAACCGCGAAAGCTCTAATTCGTGCGATATTCCCCTTTTTGGCTGAAAATAACAAAGGTTAAAAGCTTGCAAAGTCCTCTCAAGAGCCGAAACAAACAATAAGCTTAAATCACGCCATAGAAGTCGAAGAGTAAAAGGGAAGTCATTTTAACAAAACTCATTAAAACACAAATCTCACATTTGACCCATTTTGCCCGAAGTAGTTTAAGTGGGAGGATATAATGTGAAATCAAAACCTCTCAAAAGGGCTCTAAGGCCCGAAAAGCTTAAGAGAGGCCGTTTCAACTCAAAGACCAAACATCTTGCGTTTTACCTACAAGGCCCGAAGTTGCTTAGAAGAGATGAAAATAAAATTGCGCGAAGGGCCCACTTAGCCCAAAATCCACCAAGGAGGTTATATCCACTTAAAATCATCTCGCATTTTAAGTGAATGACCTGAAATTTCAATAAGGAGCAATAACTTGACAAGTGAATCTCGCAAAAGAGATAATCGGACCGAAATTGATAAGGGCATTTTAAATGAAAATCTCGCATTTTGGCCTAAAGGGCCGAAATTTTAAAAAGAACACTTTTTTAACTTTAAAAAGCCAAATCGTGTTTTTTTTTTTGTTTTTGCCTAACAAGCTTGAAATTCGACTTGGAAGGCATCCACAAACATCTTGCATTTCACCTAAAGGAGCCGAAGTTTGTTAAAGAGTGATTCACAAAGATCTCTTATTTTAGCCAATCTGGCCGAAAATCGCAGAGGAACGCTTTAAATACAAATCTCTCACTCCGTCTAAAAGGTGCCGAATTCAATCTCAAAGCTCAAAGCCAAGTCGCGTAGTCAGGACAAGAAGATGTTGGGAGCATTCAAAATCACGCAAAGATCTTTATAAGACCGAAGTTTGTCAAAGTCGCTAAGATCAGAGTCGCGTCACAACCCTTGTTTTCGCTCTTCAGTAAAAGGTTTGAAAAAGGAAGTTCATCCTCACTTAGGGCCCAACTTGGCAACTTCAAAATCACACAAAATCATCAAAAGCCCGAAGTTTGCACATAAAGGGCGTCCAAAAAAGGAGATTGAATTGCCCGAATTTCTTAGGCATAGACCGAAATCGCCTAAGAATATAAAGAGGGATTTGGCGATTGGGATTTATTCTTAGACAAAAAGCAAAGGAAAATCGCTCAAACCCTCACCATCACCCCAAATCTGCTGAATTTCATTTGCAGGGAGAGATCGAAGTCGCATAGGGAAGTCAAAATCTCGCATTTGATAGACAAGGCCCGAATTTTTGTTTGGCGTCTAAAAAAGAGATTGCGATTTTCTTTTTTTTCCTCTAGAATTGCCGAATTTTCCTAGCTCGTTGGCAGCTTGGAAAGTTGGATTTCTAAGTGTTTTGTTTGAAAGCCAAGCGTATAACTAAAAACTCCAAGATTGGTCTGCAAAGTTCGCATTCCTTCATTAAGATACAAGTTTGGTTCAAACTCGACAGTCTTGAGGATTTGGCGAATTCACCTAGGGAAGGTTCTCTCAGTTCGTTCCAAAAGGCCGAAAGTCAAAGATCTCCCCACAAAACTTGAGTCTAGTAGTCTTCACCGTCAGCGAACTTTCTCGGTCACTGCCAGGTAAGTTTGAATTCCTCCTTCAAAATAATCATGTTGCTTAGCCTAGGGTTTGATCTACAAGGTAACATTCAAAATTGATTTTTGAAAAAACTAAAACACCCAATCAACGCAACCATTAACTGGCAAAATTGGCCCTCTAGTAAAAAATCTTTAGACTTAGGCAAAATTTAGGAATCTTGGTCTGAAACTGTTCAAGCACACGATCATTGAAAATTTAAACGCTTATTCACGCAAACCAATAACATTTGTAGCTTTTTGCTCTTCAGCATCATAGAGAGCAACTCATTTCAAAAATCTGCTCGGATCAACTACCCGAAACCAACTAAATTTTCAGTATCTCGATCGTATTTAAAAAGCAAAATTAAAATTGTTTAAATAGCCTGTTTCAAGACGTTTTCAAACTTTAAATTGTCTGGTTGTTTAACAATTCTTTTTTATGCTAATGCCATCTTCTGTCACTACTAACCTGTGTTTTCGCTTTGAAACCTGTCTCATAATCCGTGTTCGGGTGTGTAGGATAAATGCCTCATTGGATGACAGAGTCTTCAAGGGCAGCCAGTGCACCAGGAACATCACATACCTCTAGAGTAGACATTCCCCGCAAACTGGGAAAACTGAGATATCAGTATCAAGGGGTGATCAAAGAGTCAAAGGTCCAGAGTGAGTGGGATAATGTTGGGGATATAGACCTTGGGCTTATAAAAATTCAAGACTTCAGAGACAGAGTGTATGATCCAAATGCATATGGCAAACCCAGGCAGATGCTAGAAAGTGGCATCACGCAGGCTGCTGGTTTCCCACCGGCACTACAAAATTATGGAGGCATCACCCAAGGCAAGGAATAGACAAGGGTCTTCCTTGGATGGCTTGGGTGTAAGAGGTTACACCCAAGACAGGACTCGACGGATCTGGCTGATCCTTTCTGAGGACTTGGATGATGGAGACATCACCCAAGGCAAGGAATAGACAAGGGTCTTCCTTGGATGGCTTGGGTGTAAGAGGTTACACCCAAGACAGAATTCGAACTCATCTTCGATTTCCTGGAGGGCTTGGGACCAAGGGGTTCCAAGAAGGCGAGCTTCACGGCCGCCTAAGGACATACTTTTGTATGGCATTCGTATCCTTTTTTATTTGATGAAAATTTGATTATGTTAGTTAAGTATTAAAGTTAGATTGCAATCTAGATTACTTATATATATATATATATATATATATATATATATATATATATATCAGAGAAACGAGAATCGCCCGAAATCGCCCAAACTCGGCGAGTCCGAGTCCGAGTCAGGCCAAACGAGTCCCAGGGGCTCGGACTCGAACTCGGCCGAGTCTGGAGAGTAAACTCGCCAGACTCGCCGAGTTGGCGATTTTGGCTCAAAATCGCCAGACTCGCCGAGTCCTGAGCCCCAGACTCGGCTACTGGCTGGGTTAATAAAATGACAAAAAAAAAACATTTTAAAAAGTTTTTTTAAAAAGTAATAAGTTTTTTTGGAAGGGCGAAATTTGACATTTTGGTCTCTCCGTCAGGATTATTTTATGGAATATAACATTTAAGTATAAGTGACATTTCCTTATATCTTTCTTCTTTCTTATACTTTAAGTTATATTCCATATATACTGTCAGGATGTTTGAGAGTGGTTTCGGGCCTCCAGGAGTTATATTGCAAAATCTAGTTTTTGGAGGATTCTTCAGTTTTCCAGACTTAGTCAAATTTCAGGATCAGGACATTCCAGACTTAGCCAAATTTCAGGGCATTTGAAGATCAGGATGACATTCCAGACTTTATCACTCACCAACTTGACCTAGCTTGGACCTTCAAGAATGATACTCACCAAGCAAGACCTAATTAGCAACAAGTGCAAAACCAGGCCCTAAGGAAGACTCTCAAAGAAACCCTAATTCAGACTTGTAATAAGTTTTTTTGGCCTCGCGGGGCGCTGCCCCTCGACCTCGCCCTGTATCGCGACAAGAAGCGCGCAAGGGGCACTGCCCCTTGACCCCACCTTGGGGGCGCTGCCCCCAAACCCCCATCGAAAAATATGGGGGAAACTGTGTCGATAGAAGTAGAGAAAATTTAACCTCCGAGTCTGACACGACCAGGTAGATATAGAGGTTGAGACTGTAGCCATGGCAGAGGAGGAGCGGAGAGCACGAGCACAGACAGGAGATTCAGAGGCAGATAGTGACACGGATGTTCCTGATGTTGGTGAGCATGGCATGGTGTCACAGGGAGCGGCTATGGCAGTCGAATCATCCAGGAACTACCTTAGACGCCTTCGCAGGGGGTTGGGGCCGGATGGTGCAGGCTCCTCTGAGCCATAGACTTGTAGTTGTATTTACCTTTGGTATTTGTATGAAACATTTGATGATGATCATATGATGACATGGATTTTTTATTCCATGAGTTTTGTAATATTGTATACATTTGACAATATTTATATATCTATGTTTGTTATTTTCTTCAGCTACAATTTGCGTTTATGCTTATGTGATTGATGTATACTTGTGTATGTAATCAAATGAGCCGAGTTTGATGATGTTATTGTGTCTTTAAGGTGTATTCAATAAAGGGTGTCTGAAACAAGTTTTAAATATTTAAAAATCTCTAAATTTCTTGAGTTTTTCACTATCCCGAGTCCAGCCGAGTCTGGAGCCGAGTCTGACGCCGAGTCCCGAGTCCGAGTCCGAGTTGGCCTTGCCGAGTCCGAGCCGAGTCCGAGTCCCGTTTCTTTGATATATATATATATATATATGTTTGTTGTGTTCTAACCAAAGAAACGAAACTCGGACTCGGCTCGGACTCGGCAAGGCCAAATCGGACTCGGACTCGGGACTCGGCGTCAGACTCGGCTCCAGACTCGGCTGGACTCGGGAAAGTGAAAAACTCAAAAAATTTAGAGATTTTTTAAGATTTAAAACTTGTTTCATGCACCCTTTATTGAATAAGACACAATAACATCATCAAACTTGGCTCATTTCATTACATAATACATACACAAGTATACATCTATGATCTATCACATAAGCATAAACGCAAATTGTAGCTGAAGGAAATAACAAACATAGATATATAAATATTGTCAAATGTATACAATATTACAAAACTCATGGAATAAAAAATCCATGTCATCATATGATCATCATCAAATGTTCCATACAAATAACAAAGGTAAATACATCTACAAGCTTATGGCGCAGAGGAGTCTGCACCCTCCGGCCCCGACGTCGGCTCCGATGAAGGCCCCGCCCCCCTACGAAGGCGTCTAAGGTAGGTCATAGATGATTGGGCAGCCATAGCCGCTCCTCGTGACACCACGCCATGCTGACCAACATCAGGAACATCTGTGTCACTGTCACCATCTCTGTCACTATCACCATCTGCCTCTGAATCTCCTCTCTCTGCTCGTGCTCTCTGCTCCTCCTCTGCCATGGCTACAGCCTCAGCCTCTATATCTACCTGGTCGATCCAATCAGTGTCATCATCACTAAAGACAGCCACAGGATCTGTCTCAATGGCCCACTCTGCCTCAGGATCAACCTCATCTAGAATGATAGGAGAGATGTCAGCTAATGCATTCTTTCTCATTCTCAGGCGGAGGTTATAGTGAACAAAGATAAGATCATTCATCTTCTCCACGGATAATCTATTGCGCCTCTTGGAGTGTATGTGCTCAAACATACTCCAATTGCGCTCACAACCAGATGCACTGCATGGTTGGCTCAAGATGCGAATGGCCAACTTCTGAAGATTTGGTGTCGTTGGGCCAAAAAAGTTCCACCAATTATCTGAGTTTGAAATGAGAAAAATAAATAAAATCAGTCTCTCATAAACTCATTTAACAATATACAATAAAACTAAAATTAAGCCTTACAATTTATTTTTACCTGGCATCATAGTTGTCCTACTTTCTTTGGCGATAGGACGAGAAAAGGTCTCCCCTTGTGCATTTGAGAACAACTGTAGCTCTCGCATAAGATCTGACTGAGTACAACCAACAGGTGCCATCTTCTCCATGACTGAGTATAGCCCATCAAGGACCTCCGCATCAGCCCTGAAAGTAGGGCTAAAATGGAATGCCGGATTCAAATAATAGGCTGTTGCATGGATGGGCCTATGAAGCTGATGATGCCATCTCTTATCAATGATCTGCCAAATGGGACCATACTTGCTCTCATCTCCTGCATAGATAGATTTGATGCCCTCTTTCGCCCTATCCATGCCCTCATATATGTAGCCCATTGCGGGCTTTTCTCCATCCGCAACTCGCAACAAAACCACCAAGGGCTTAACAAACTGTAAAATTGAAAATATTGTGTAATTTAAAACATGAGCAAATAAGAGAATATGATGAATAAGTTATAAAACAAAAAGTTAAATAAAAATTGTAGAATTTATAAAAAAATTACCTTCACTATCTCATCACAAGGGCTCCAAAAGCCTCGCTCATCAAAAATGCAGTCTGCCATATCTTTTCCTGCTGGGGTGGCAGCATAGGATGAGGAAGACCACTCCTCACCAACAATCATACGTCTCAAGGCCATCTTACAACGAAGCATGGACTGCAATGTGATGAAGTTTGTGGCAAATCTTGTGATTCCTGGACGAGCTAACTCCTTATGCTCTGTGTATTGTCTCATAAGAGCCAACACCCATGAATGATTATATACAAATTTGCACACATTTCTTGCCTTTTCTACACATGTCTTGACCCATGGAAGTTTTCCAATATCCTCTAACATGAGGTCAATGCAATGGGCGGCACATGGAGTCTAAACTATAGATGGGTGCCTCTCCATCAATAGTCTGCCTGCAACAACATAATTTGTTGCATTGTAATTAATGAGGTTACAAAATAGAAATTAATTTGCAAACAAAATTAGTTTGTAATCAAAAGTTTACCTGCAGCAACATAATTTGGTGCATTGTCAGTCACCACCTGTACCACGTTCTCTTCACCCACCTCATTAATCACCTCCTCTATCTGCTCACATAGGTAGGTGGCATTCTTGCAATGGGCGGAGGCATCAATAGACTTGATGAAAACGGTGCCCCCTGAAATAAAAAAATAAAGCAAGATCAATGATCATTCAATAAATCATTAAATGAAAAATAAAAAATTAATGCCTAAATGAAACTAAAATTAATCAATCACCTGCGGAAGAAACAAGAAAATTAAGGAGAGTTCTATTTCTCCTGTCTGTCCAACCATCAGTCATGATGGTGCAACCTTTAGTGCTCCATATTTGGCGTTGATCACCCAATTCTTTCTTCACATCATTCACCAATTCAGTCAAAATGGGTCCGCTCAAATCAAACTCAGAAGGGGCTTTGAACCCCGCCCCACAAATGGTAAGGGCATCAACCATTTCTTGCCAATAAGGTGACCTGTCACAAATAATTTTAATGAGATAAGTATGTACTATGTATAATGAACTATATACAACAAAAATTAATACGAACAATCAAATTATAAAAATTAAAACAATCAAACATAAAACATTTACCTGGCTGTGAAGAATGGAATACTGCCATAGATCCAAAATCTGCCAACTGCCATTTTAGCAGCATCATGGACCTCCTTGTTCCAACCCATGCTCTCAAGTGACTGTTGGGACCCAGGAGTAGTGCGAGGTGCAAAAAAGGTATCCAACCTAGATTTACGAATGCTAGGTCCAATGCTAACATTCCCACTACCACTGCCAGTGCTAGGAACATGAGAAGGGGCAGAGGCACTGGCACTAGCACTGGCACTTATAGAAGCAGAACCGGAAGCATGAGTAGTAGCAAAATGAGTGGGACGATATGAAGGTAAGGAAGAAGGCCCTCCAACACAACCTAATTGTGTCCCTGTTCCTAAAGGTGCATGTCTACCAATGACTGTGAGATCCTCTTTTTCTTTCCTTTTCCTTTCAATTTCTTCAACCATTACATAGCAATCACGTACGGCCTCAGTGATTGCTTTTGTGCATGGGTCGGCATCATGCCCACGCACACCAGCAATATGGTATTTCAATCTATATATGCCTCCATGGAATATTGTTTTGCAAAATATACACTTTGTTTGCCCTTTTCTTTGCCCTGGAAAATCCTCATGATATTTCCAAGCAGGGTCCTTTCTAATGGGAGGTCTAGAAGAGGACATTGTATGATTGTTTTGTGAAACTTGAGGCAAATAAGAATGTGAAGGTTGCTGCAATAAAACATTACAAATGCAAAAATAAATTAAGACATTCATTCTATGTTGTGCATTCATAATTTCATTCTCATTGAACATTTTTTTCAAAAAAGCTAAAGTAGGGTAACTAGGGTTTGCAATTTTATTTTTTTTAAATTGTAGGGTTTGTCAAACCCTACTTTAAAAAAAATAAAATTACAAACCCTGGGCCTACATAGTAACATAGAAAAGATTTTGGAATAAAATGTAAAACTTTCAAAAAAAAAAGAATAGAAAAATGAATTTTTGCATATAAGAAACAAAAAAATCTCAAAAAAACAATGTTACCAACTTACCTCTTAGAACTCTTGAAGAAAATTGAAGAAATTGAAGAAATCTTCCTTGCTGGTTTTTCTTCAATCCACCCTTGTTATTCTTTTTATCTCACTTTACTCCTCCTATTTTTGCAAATGAATGAAATGAAAGTCACTTTTAGGTATAAAACAAAAATAACACAAAAAAAAAGAGTCAAAAAAACCATTTAAAATTGTTTTTTTTTTAACTTATCTTTCACATCGCCGCCGGCCGAGTCCCAGGCACGGGACTCGGCCAAACTCGCCAAACTCGGCGAGTCTGGCGAGTCTGGCGCCTGGACTCGGCCGAGTCCGAGTCCGAGTCCCTAGGACTCGGCGAGGGTGACTCGCACTCGGACTCGCCGAGTCCAGGCGAGTTTAGGCGATTTTCGTTTCTCTGGTTCTAACAATCTGTTTTGCAAGTTAATGATCTCTAACTAGTAGGGACATTACATTCGGGTAGAACGCGCAGCTGGTCGGGATATCTGGGAAGACTACTTGCCAAGGGAAGTTGAATTTTTGGTAAAAGAATCTACCTCGAGAAAAGATAATTTTTTTTCCTAGAGTTAAGTTGTCTTTCCAACTACCCAAGTTCATTGCAGATTTTGAGCTTCGTGCAATTGCACTTTTTGGGGAGCAACTTTATGTTGGGTAGTTATTAGTTAGTTGGTAGCTGGTGGGGGATATTTTGTTCCTTATTAATGGGTATGGGCAGCCATACTTTGTAGGATGAATCTGGGTCACTTGTAAAGTTTAAATCTGGGCCATTCATCCACTTTTGGAAATCTATAAAAGGGACTGTTTTTCCCTCTTTTTGTAACTAAGATTGTTGCTGAAACTCTAGCAAATTTTATGCAGATTTAATGGAAATTAAAGCTGTCTTATTTTCATGTGAGTGCATGGTCTCCTTCTTCTTTATTTAATTTTCATGTCAAGTATTTTGTTGTTAGATAGTATTTTCAGGTTAGTATTTGATAGAAACCTTGGAGTTCATACCATTAAGGATTGACTGATTGTCACTCCCCCTGCATGGTTAATCTGAACCCACTTATATGCTTAGTTCAGTTGCTAAATATCAAATGGATGGATGTAAAAGTTCTTCATTTTATGTTTAATAGCATGAAAATCTAACTCTCCTTGAAGATTGCATCAGATTTTACGTAATTGTGCTTTATTAGCTGGTAAAGTTAAATCTAGTTTTTGAAGGTTTCAGTCTATTTTGCTGAATATGCTATCTTAGGTAGATTAATTAGCTGCTTTATCCCTCTTTTCCCCCCTTTTTTCCCTTTTTTATCAGAAAGTTGAAATCCAAAATAGCATCATATTAAAGAGAAATTTGATGAAGTCAAGACTGTAGAGTCTTAGGGAACCCGTACAACCAAAACTGATTTTTTCTAACCATGTAAGTCCCCTTTGTGTTCAGCAAAACACATCAGACAACTAAGTTATCCTGCAGTCATGAACTGACAGTTGGAACCTTGAGGTTGTCCCCGTTGATCAATTAAAAACAGCATTAGGGATCCCTTATTTCAAGAGAGGATAGAATACTCAGTAAACTAATTCTATTTTGCGTTGGCTGGATATAGTTGTAGCAATACGATTTTAGCCACATCAACAGGTTTATGTGGCAAAATCTTGGCCCTTGATCTTCATTTGATCTTGGCCATTGATCTTCATTTGATCTTGGCCCTTTATTGTATTTGGAGTGTTATTTTTATGATCAGATTTGCAATACATAGAAACATAGAAATACAACACATGAACAAAATAGAACACATCACATATCCTGGGAAAACCCTGCTCGAGGGAGAAAAACCCAGCCAAGAATATATCTCTTATATTAAATTGATTGATCAAAATGAAATGATCATCACCTTCTATATATACAAAGTAAGGTGCCTTTTCTCAAGCAAGGCGACTTTTCACAAGAGTCGGCCTCATTCAAGAACCAAGGTGACTTTTCATCTTGGGTCGGTCCTTATAAATATAAAATAATAATTTGTAATAGGCCGACTTGCTTCTAGGAATACCTCCTGCAACTATAAAACACTAACACTCTGTTGTGACGTATTCACACATCGCCCCATTGTAAATGGGGACCCCTACTTTTTGCTTTCTAGGCTTTGTTTTTCTAGGTCTTTTAGGGTTTTGTCTATTAGCCTTTGCATGCCGAGTGTTTCCAGAGGGATCACTAAGATAGCAGGCTCTGTTTTAGCTAAAGGGTGAGTTAGTGGATGCTCCGGGTTAGGGTCATCTTTGAAAGTCTTCCTTAGGACAAAGTTTTGCTCTTGTTGCTAATTGTGTCTTGTTTGAGTTTGAGGAGGTCAATGAAGCTTGGTGAGTGAATATCATCTTCGAAGGTCTGAGTTAAGTTAAATTGGTGAGTGATGAAGTCTGGAATGTCATCCTGATCTTCAAATGTCTTTAAATTTGGCTAAGTCTGGAATGTAATCCTGATCCTGAAATTTGACTAAGTTTGGAAAATTGAAGAATCCTCCAAAAACTAGATTTGCATTATAACTCTGGAGGTCCGAAACCACTCTCAAACATCCTGACAGTATATATGGAATATATTCCATAAATGAATCTTGACGGAGCGGCTAAAATGTCAAATTTCGCTCTTGACCCTTCCAAAGGGTCCAGAGCGAAATTTCACAAAGGACCTAAATTCTTCACCTAAATCATTGAATGGTTGAGCAAATTTGCAAGGATATGGAAGGAAATGGATCTAGGATCAAGCCTAAGACAAAGTCAAGTCAGTTTGAAGGTGAATTGAGCCTAGAATAGGAATTTCGCTCCTGACCCTTCCAAAGGGTCCAGAGCGAATTCCTCTATAAGACACTCTACATTGCCCAAAGCCATGAACTAGCTCATTACTAGGCATTTGTGAAGGCAAAACACTTAATTGGAGTGAAGAAATGTGAAAATGAAGTCAGGATTTGAGCCCAAGGAGGAATTTCGCTCCTGACCCTTCTAAAGGGTCCAGAGCGAAATTCATAGAAAACCCTATTTTTCACAAAATCTTGAGCTATGTGTCAACTTAAAGAGCAAATTTGCATGGTCATGATGGAAGGAAACCTAACAAAGTGTGTCCAAGGTATGAAAAGGAGAAAGGAAGTAAGAAATTAGCTCAAAATGAGAATTTCGCTCCTCACCCTTCCAAAGGGTCCAGAGCGAAATCCTCATTTGACCCTCAATTTGGGCCTAAGGCACTGAAAATGAAGATTTTTGAGCCAAGTGGATGGCAAGTGGACTTGAATATGGCAAGAGGAGGGTGAGTTTGATCAATTTTGAAGATGGATTGGATGAAAGAGGTGAGAAATCAATCAAGAATATGAATTTCGCTCCTGACCCTTTCAAAGGGTCCAGAGCGAAATTCTTAGAAGACACCTTTTTCTTCCTTGTTTGCACTGAAAGTCTTGTTCCTTAGGCATGGGTTTGAGTTGCTTATGATCACCAAACGTGAAGGAATTGAGCTAAAACTGGAATTTCGCTCCTGACCCTTCCAAAGGGTCCAGAGCAAAATTCTTGAAGGATACCTATTTTCCCTTGGAGATCGTCAAATCTTTGGTTTTTATGGCATAGATAGGTGTGGAGTAACGTGTCCTTGCCTTTTGAGGTGTTTTGGAGTTGAAAGAATGAAGAAATGTGCTCAAAACTAGAATTTCGCTCCTAACCCTTCCAAAGGGTCCAAAGCAAAATTCCCAAAATCCCTCTTTTCCTTCCATTTTTGTGTCAAGCTAAGTGTGGATCAAGGTAGATTGAGCTTGGGAGGACCCCTAGGCATGCCTTTGAATTGATTGTGGCCACCAATGATCAATATTTTGAGCTTAAACTAGGATTTCGCTCCTGACCCTTCCAAAGGGTCTAGAGCGAAATCCTAAATAGGTCTTGTCCCTGGCCATGTTTTTTAGCGAAATTCTCCTTTTTGGCCATTTTGAGGGTCAAGCAAGTGTTGCATGCATGGGAGAAGTATCCAAATAGAGATTCAAGGTAGATCAAAGTGAGAAGAATGGAGCTAAGTAAAAGAAATCAACCTAAAAGGAGAATTTCGCTCCTGACCCTTCCAAACGGTCCAAAACGAAATTATTCAAACCACCTATTTTATCCTTGTGTGAAGCCAAAGCATTGATTCCTATGGCATGGTTGAAGGTGGAGTGAGGTATTCTTGCCTTGTAAGGTGAATTGAAGTGAAGGAAGTAAAGAAATAAGTCTAAAACTTGAATTTCGCTCCCGACCCTTCCAAAGGGTCCAGAGCGAAATTCTCAATTTCACCTAATTTGCTCATGATGAAGGTCAAGGTATGGATTCCTAAGCCCAAGTAGAAAGAAGACTAGTGTATGCTTGCCTTGGGAGGCATTTTGGAGTGGAGAAATGATAGAACTTGAGCCTAATCAGGAATTTCGCTCTTGACCCTTCCAAAGGGTCTAGAGCGAAATCCTTAAAAACTCCATTTTGCTCCAATTTTGCATCAAACTTGGTGTTGGTTGAGATTAAGGGGATCCTTAGACATGCATTTGAACAAATTGTGGTCACAAAATGTGAAGATTTTGTCTTAGTACGCAAATTTCGCTCCTGACCCTTCCAAAGGGTCCAGAGCGAAATCTTCTATAGGCCCCATCCTTGGCCTAGGTCCAAAGCGAAATCCTCTTTTTTTTGTCTTTTTGGAGGTCAAATCAATGATGTCTTTAGGAGAAAGCGATTCAAAGGTCAAGAGAAGTTCAAGGCAAGGATATGATGAAATTTGAGCTAAAATGCAAATTTCGCTCTTGACCCTTCCAAAGGGTCCAGAGCGAAATTCCTAGGAGGTCTAATATTTTGCCTAGGTCTTTGAGCAAAACCTATTCCTAGACAATTTTGGAGGCGAAAGGCTGGGCCTAAGATTATGAAATGATGAAATGAGGTCTAAATTGAGCAAAATAGCAAATTTTGCTCTTGACCCTTCCAAAGGGTCTAGAGCGAAATTCTTATAGGGCCTGTCCCTGGGGAGGATCTTGAGCGAACTTCTTTTTAATGTCTTCTTGTTGATGATTTAAGGTAAGAAATGCTATGTTAAGATGAATATATCATGTGTACTTAATCATCTTTTGGTTTGTTTTGCAGATGGAGAAGATCAGGCCAGGACAAGGACAACCTATTCCAGTTTCATCATCATCAAGGACATTCCAAGTGCATAAAGGAGGACTCTAGGTGTTTTTGAAGCGTTGGGAGACTTCAAGTGTTCAAGGAATTGCAAGCTAGCTTCAAGACCTTCACTTCGCCACACATAGGAACCACAAGAAGACAAAGAAAGGCTTTGCAAGCACTTCAAAGCAATATGAGTTATCAGAGAAGGAGGAAAGACTTGACAGTAAGGAGGCCTCATCAAGCATATGGGAGTCAAGGGGGTGCGCTTTTCATCAAAGTACATCAAGGACGAAGGAAGATCAACCAAGGCACAAACGTCAGACAAGGTGGCATCCCAGTCATTGCTCCTCTAGTCGGATTGGTCCACCTCAGCATGTCCAGATTCAATGTACCTGACTCATCGGGGGCGGCACAAGATTCGGTGTACCTACCCCTGCTTCCTATTGGTCCTCACTCCTGGAATGTAATTTTCTCATTGGTTAAGGAAGTTTGTTATAACAAACCCTAATTAGGGTTTCTATCCTTTAATCCTAGCCATTGATTCTAAGTCAATCAGAGCCATCAATTTGTAAAGGGCTCTCTATATAAAGCCTTGGCTCCTCATTTGTAAAGGTTAATAGTTAATAGTCAGAGAATAGGAAATAGTTAGAGAGAATAGTCAATAATTAGTAGCATTTTAGAGTAGAGTAGAAAGAGAAGGCAAAGATTGTTGCCAAGAGATTGTTGCAAAAGACATGTAAACTTCATTGAAGGAATGGTGAATTCTATGTGTCGATTCTACAATTTGCATGGTCTCTATACTTCTCAAATTTAATTTCATGTTATTAGATGAATGGAAGAAATTTTTATGATCAATGGTGAAATTTGTATATCCATACTACTAGCGGTTTGTTGATTGCAAACTTGCCTTGCGTAGTCAACTAGAATCATTCAGCTTAAGCTTAACTTGAATTATTGCTTCTTCATTGATATGCATCAACCTGACCGTGTCTATGCTTGTAGCGGTGATCTGAACATCATAAAGCTATCCTTAGAAGATTGCACTAACCTTGTGTAGATGATCCTAGCATGTCAAAGCAAGACTTAGTTAAAGTTTCATCAAAGGTCATCCATTGCTCCTACATTCTTAGTGTTAGAATTAGATCCTTCTCCAACCTTTATCCTTTTCCCTTTTTTAAAAATCAAGGATCAGTAAAGACCCACGTTCCAGTGATATCCAAAGCAAATCAGACGCTCAGGTCATCGAGTATAAGTCCCCTTGTGATTCTAGTGAAATCACATCATACCGCGAGAAGCTTAAGCACACGTAGAGACCCTACATACAAGAACCTTGGAGTTGCCTCGATTGATTTGGGCAAGATCTTCAGCAGTCGGGAAACTTTGTTCAAGAGAGGATAAGATACCTTGATATGTTATTCTGTGTTCGCATGTGCATGAAAAACACATCAACACACTCCCTCTTAGCTAGGGAGGTATTTTCAAATATCCTCATCATGGAGTCTCTCAACATGATGTTGTCATGGAGTCTCTCAACATGACATCCACCATGGCTACTCCCAGAGGGTGGATAGAACGACATCTCCATCTCAGAGATGGACAAGGGCTCTCACCTCAAATTTGTCCACCTCAGAGAAAAAATGCATTAATAAGGGCTTTCACCTGAAGTTTCTCTGTCTGAGAGAAAAAGTGCATTAACAAGGGCTTTCACCTCAAATTTGTTCGTCTGAGAGAAAAAGTGCATTAACAAGGGCTTTCACCTCAAATTTCTCCATCTCAGAGAAAAAATGCATTAACAAATGATAATGTGACTCCCTTTGGTGCTCCACGTATTTGCATCAACCTCCCGACCTCCTCGTCCAAGGTTGCTTTTGTTGGTTTGTCAAACTCCCTTTGAATGTTATTTCCTCCTCTTTGAAGAAACTGATCTCAATCTGTATAGGTTCTTCCTCTTCGAGAGATGTCTCAATTCAGTCCCATGGCTATAAGTTGTAACTCCATACATTTCTTCAGCCTGCGTGACTTCCTCACAGGATGCAGCAAGCTCTTCCTCCCTTGAATTCCTTATGCAATCTCTTCTCATCCTTTTGCTCCTTGATCCATTATGGAAGCATTTTAAAGAGAGATTAATAATAGTCCAAGGAATCAAGCTACCCGAGAGAAATAAACAGACCAATGCTGGAAGCATACATGATTCACTATTACCAATGTTATTGCATGAATTATTATTATTAACTATGTAAAATTCATGATCAATATTCAAAGGTACAATAATAAAATACTTATCTCTTTGTTGTTGATACACCAATGAGCTAGACTAGTAGCTGTGTCTCATCTTCACCGCCTTCAGTGTTGCCATCCCATGCAACCGACCTCATATTTTCTAGATCAAACACAATTCAGCTGATTCATCTGAATCTTGCACCTTGTCATACAAGTCTTTCCTCTTCTTCTCTTACAAAATAACCTCTCTTAAATATCTTCTCTCATAAAGAGGTACAACTTTCTAGTAAACTGTTAACTATACAAATCTCTTAATCTCACCCTCTTGAAGATTCTTTCATTGGCTTGCTGCTGTTTACCTTAATTTAGTCATAACCAGCTTCCTTAAGAATGGCCACGACCTTTCTTAATATAAACGTTGCACATTATAATGACTTATATAATTAATTGCTTTTGTCTTATTTACTTTAATCGCTGCTCTTTCTTCTTAATAAATTCCTTTTTAGAAATATTAGTTACTTGCACATCCTTTTATCTTTGCGAAACATAAACCTTTCTCCTTAATGAGAATTGCTTGCTCTTTAATGTCTTAATAAGGGAATTGTCGAGCATACTATAAGTCGCATTAGTTGGACAAAATTGCAATTTTATTCCTTTCTGTCGTTATTGAGCGATGGCCACGACTCTTTGCTCTCTTTCAATCGTGGATCTATATACCCCTCCGTGATGATCATGAACAATTCCCGAATGACTAGTGTGACCTCCACGTGAATAATAGTGATTGTGCTCTAGCATGGAAGCTTGTTGAGCTTATCTAGTGTATTACGATAATTCCCCAAACCCAAGGGTCAATGCTTACGTCAAAGATCCAAGAAGGCAATTTATATATATCGTGATTCCCTCACGATGGAGTAGTTTGATAACATTGCGGTAAATCCTCTAACATATAGATCGATGTTCTGCTCCCTAAGTCATGGCCACTTTTGTTCGCCATGTGCTGTTTCTGCCCTCCCCCACATGATCCATGTCCATACAATGTCGCGCTGCTAGGGAAAAAGACCTTGACCTCCTCCCTTGGAATACCTGCACTCTGCCACATCTTGGAGGCGTGGCTACTGGTCCAGATAAAATTCACAGCACCAGGTCGAATACACAGGAACAAACCTCTGCACCGAACAACATACAAAGATACACCACAAGAATAGGGAGAGAACAATGCAATATGCCAAGAGCGATGGGCCAACCAACTGTTGCGCCCAAGTCAATTTGTTTTGGCACGTTGATCGGCCAAAACACCCACCCTTACTTGACGCCCACCCTTATTTGACCACCATGCTGCTTCCAACTGCCTGTGTGCCAACCTCTCTCCTTCTATTGGTAATGATCACCGCACAGGTCGAAATGAGAGAGCCAAACCCAATGGTGAATATAGGGTGTCGCTGCCGAGATTGAGTGCAAGTAGGTGATCTGGTAATAATGATAAAAAAATTGTTGTTATGGGAACGCTTTTTGGGTTTTCGAATGCGATTGAAGCGGCTATATCCACGAAAGGCTGCCTGGATATTTCTATAGCTAATTCAACCATAGCCACTTCCCAGGTGGGTCCATACAAATAAATGAATCCAACACCATCTCTGGATCTGTCCATAACATATCTTAAAGCTGCTTGGGCTTCTTCCCCCGCATTTGCCATTTCTAGTTGAGATTTGGTTCCACGATTCTTGAACCGCCTCACCATTTCCCTCAAAGGAATATGATGATTGATATCGATAAAGATAGGTTGAGGTCGACATTTAGTTGTGAAGTTGATTGACACGATTGAATGTGGATGAGTTTCCCACAACCAATACGGCATCTCCACATCTTCATAACAATAAGCGTGGAGCCATGCAACATCTACCCCTTGTTAGTTGTTTTCTCAATGAATTACCATTTGAGTAGAAATTTGAGCAGTTCTGCCATTTTTTTTTCAGTATTATCCCACCTTTTTGTTTTAACCACAACATTCCAAATACAGTTATAATTGGGGGTTTCGTGGACAACCTTGAAATCAGCAGGCACCCATTCCTCCAAAAGACGAATGTCACCACTATGCTCTTTGTAAGAAGGGCTAATCCTCTTCGCTGGCAATTCACATTTCTTAAACATGTCTAAATTTGTTTTGATTTCTTCAACTATTGCCAGATGGTAGCCCTGGGGCATGAATGGTCTTCCATTCAATAGAAACCTCTGTAAATTTGTCTTTGAATGAAGACTTCACAAATTTGGCTTATACAAATCTGATCCGATTTCCTTGAACTTGGCTCTGATACCATGTTATTTTTATGATCAAATTTGGAATACATAGAAACACATAAATACAACACATGAACAAAATAGAACACACCACATATCCTGGGAAAACCCTCCTTCTCGAGGGAGAAAAACCCAACCAAGAATATATCTCTTATATATATACAAAGTTGATTGATCAAATTGAAATGATCATCACCTTCTATATATACAAAGTAAGGTGCCTTTTCTCAAGCAAGACGACTTTTCACAAGAATCGGCCTCATTCAAGAACCAAGGTGACTTTTCATCTTGGGTTGGCCCTTACAAATATAAAATAATGATTTGCAATAGGCCGACTTGCTTCTAGGAATACCTCCTGCATCTATAAAACACTAACATGGAGTACTATATAAACTCCACTCGTTTCATTTGTAAAGAGTTAGTGAGTTAGAGAGAGAAAGTTAGATATCAGCTAGAAAGATTAGATATTAGAGATAGAGTTCAAGAGTGATAAGAGGACATGAAGAATTGTTGTTATTTGGCTTTTGGATTAATGAAACATTGAAGTTATGGTGTTTCTACTGAATCTTTGAAGCTTATTGCATGGATTTTCACCTTCTGAAATCAATCTTTGATATTAGTTTTAGTATTTAGCTTGAATGATGGAATGTTGTACTTGATTTGTTGTGAAGCTCGTAATCCATACCACTAGCCTCTTGATGATTGTAAGTGCGCCTTGTGTGGTCAATTGGAATCATTGAAAGTGCACTAGTTCAATTGTTGTTCAATTATGGATATGCATCCAAGTGTTGGTGTCTATGTTTTGTAACGATTTGAAAATCTCAAAGTGCCCCTTAGAAGATTGCACTAGTTTTAGTGGAGTTGTTCTTGTATGGCGATGCTAAGACTAGTAGAGTTTCACTTATGTTGTCCTTCATCCATTCATTCTTAGGATAGCTTAGAACTTCTCAACCCTCATCTTTTGCCATTTTTTTGATAAACATCTCGTAGTAGTAGGAAAGACTTCACAGCATATCATCTGCAAGTACTTCATAAGTCTCTTCATACAAAAGGTCCCTTGATGAAACAACAATCACAATGACCACTCGTGCTTATCTACACGTCAAGACCTGACATTTATGAGCCTTGGAGTTGTCTCAAGTGATCCTTAAGCCAATCTTCAGCATTTGAGAAGCTTGGTTCAAGAGAGGATAAGATACTTTTGGGTATTTTATTCTGTGTTTTAATGTGCCTAAAAACACATCAACAGTACCTTTGATTTGTTTATCATTGATCTTTGTATTTGTGTGTGCTAGTGTTCAAGCATGCACATATATATTGGATTTTAAATTTGCAAGAACTTGGGCTTCTTTGCAGAAGTGCACACTTCCTTTCATAGATGCACCTATTGTAATAATCACCCCAATTTTTTCTTTTGAAATTTACAATTGAAATGAAGCTACAATGCAATGTCCTTTAACCTTCTGATCACCCAGTTCCAGAGATGGGAAAGGTGAGAGTATACGATGTAATAGGACCACACAACTATCTAAACTGCAGCAATACTGAAAGAAACACACTAGGCTGGATAGCTGATCAAACCTTCACTTCTTCAGTGAAGTATGCTATGCAAGAACTTGAAAAGAAAAAAAAGAAAACACTTCTATGCTTATTTAGCGGAGTGCTATTATATAACTCAATTACTTCTCGCTTGTTCAATGGAGGGCAATTACACAACGCAACTACTTCCACTTATTCAGTGGGGTATGGATTACATTAAAGTGCATGATAAGCCACTAAAGCTTCTACCATGCAGGGTATTACAAGATAATATGAAATACATTACAACTCTTCATTAGAGAATTGAACTTGCTGATATATGCTAATATAAAGAGCTGATCACAAATATAAACTGTTGCAACAAGTCACAATGTTCCAACAACATAGGTAAAACAGTATTTTCAAGTACCCACAAGAATTATACTTCTGGAAGATGAAACGAGGCTGATTGCAGGTCTGGTGGCACTCTGTTGCTGCTATCTTCTGGCAAATCAGAATTGTAACACTGCTGCTGACACTGCAAGGAAGCAAATTAACACACCTAACTGAAACATCAACTAGTACTACAAAGCCCTCTAATCACACCAAATATTACTGGAAACCCTCCTTATCAGGTTGGTTTACACTTTGCAATAGATAAAGTTAGGGTTGATTTAATTTGGGGTTTTATTGAGATTATTTTATTATTATTTGATCCCTAAAAGCTACCTCTAATGAGCTTATAAATAAGTGCCCTGAGCACACAATTTGTAATGTAAGTTGATGTGAAGCTAATGTTCCAAAAATTGATGTTCAGCTGAATTTATTATTTCACTGTCTGTAATTTCATCAAATAAATTTAATTGAATTGTTAAATTTTGAATTGAGTTTGTTATCCATTAAGTGGCGACTTTGCTTATTGCATAGCAATTATAGTCTATAATTGTGTGATGTTTTTTTGTTTAACCATCGCTTGTTCATGTATATTTGTTGGTCTTTACTTTAGCTAAGTAGAATGCTGTATCTGTCTTTGGTTCAAATATTTGTGTTGCAACTAAATTCTGGTCTCTATTTCAGCCAATGGAAAGTTGTGCTTGTTCATGCTTGAATTGTTTATCATTTTTAATCTGAAAATCTTTTTGCAAGACTTGATTGTTGATAGTCTGACTCTTGTATCTAGGGTAAATTTAAGTCACTTAGTGATTTACATTTGTGCAATAATCCCCTTTTTAAATCTTGTATAGTGTGCATACTAGTAAATTTTGTCAATAACTTTAGGTTCAGTTTTAATGAGGTGTTAGGGAGCTTCTCCTTATAATTTGAGGAACAGTTTTACCATACACACTATTTCAGATTGGGTTGTCTTGAGAATGACAAATTAGAATGCTAACATTGCTAAACTATTACCTTTTTCTGCCACAACATAAAAAAAAATGGCAAATGGATAAGTGAATCCTCTTTGACAAGAAGATAGATGGCAATATCTCTGCTCAAATGAAGGATACCATGACCCGGGCATGCTTTTTGGTGCGTTAAACCCTTAAGAAATCCCTGCAATAATTGAAAATTGTCAAAAGCAGCTGTTAAGTGAAGTAATTAAAAAATCAAGTGCAATTTTGTAGTGGTTGGAACTTTAGTTTGTTTGCCAAACTCATAAAAAAATTGCAATAAGTTATGGGATATATGCCAAGGATGGTTTTGCCATCAAATATTCCTGTCAATGGTTTAAATGTTAGTAATCTCTGCTGGCTTTAAAGTTAATAATAGAAATACAGGTTTGAGACACACATATCCCTTGGCAAGACCATTAGTTATTTATGTATGCTGTCCTCAAATATGGCTCAAACATTAATGATCTTTGCTACGCTGTGAAAGACTGAAAGCCAGAGCACTTTTTGTATGGATTAACCATTGAATGTCTCCCCCTCAGCTGGCAAACATGCTTGAAGCATTAGTCATCTCTGTCCAAGTGCTCTAAAGACAAAATTATTAGTCAAAAGTGGCAAGGCCTGCTTATAGACACTCTTGGCTATGGTAGAAATGTCATAAGTAACAAGGACCCCTTAAAGAAGGGCACCCAAAGAAGGATATGAGCAGGTTCATCACTGGACAATGGGTTTCCAATCTCTGAGAATGGCATAAATAGCTATTACAGTCACATGTAGCAGCAGTACTTAACATAAGAGGGCTAAAAGATACTATTCTTCATGCTTCATGCTTCATCTTATCTGTATCTTCAAGTTATCATATTATTTCTTTTGTGAAAACCTTCTTAGTGAAATCTTGTAAGTGTGCATATCTGTTCATTCTGTTGGTTGATTTAGTTTGGGGTTATTTTTAAGCTCTGTAAGATCTTATGAAGCTTCCCTGCATAATTTGAAGAATGGTTAAACTTTTACACACTACTCCGTTCCTGTTATCTTGCATGAGACAAGTTAAAATGCTAACAACATCAATATTTGATATGAATAGAGGGTAAGTTTTGAAAGATAAGTAGTGGGCTTTGACAAACTATTATTCAGATGATAAAGTAGGTGAAGGTCTCTTAAAATGCTAGACAATTTTTTTGAAATAATGACAGAGAAATGTCACTTCAAGCTGCAATTCTTTGATTGATAACAGTAATTATTGAATTGATAAATCATAGACATGAGTTACACATTTCTCGGATAGCCTATTCTTGGTCATCGATGGTCAGCATGAAGCAGCATCATTTGACAGAATTTTTTTCAGTTGGCAATAGAGTCTGATATTATTACTTATGTAGTGATTTTTTTGGTCATTGCTTTAGTGTAGTTTATTGATGTGCAAAAGCAATACCGTGGTAGGAACAGAAAAAGCCATGGACAGAATTCACATAGATATGAATAAGACTTTGAGTTATACTTATTATGTACAAAACATCTAAGTCTTTGATTCACACATATCACATTATATTTCTTCAGCATGCTATTTTGACCATTTGAAATTTTGAATCTAATTTTTCTTGTCTTTCTTCTCTTGTCCAGTTTACGGATATTCTCTTTTGTTGGGGCTATAGGTATATGTGTTCTTCTTCCTATAAATTACATTGGAAAAGAACTAGATATTTCTGATATTTCAAATCAATCATTGGACTTGTTCAGCATATCAAATGTTCAAAGTGGCTCCAAAAGGTATGACATGGATGATTTCCATAGACCTAGAGTATTATATTTTAAAGATGCATATGTAGTATTGGATGCAAAGTTTCAGGCTAGCGTATAATTATTTGATTGCATTGTATGACTATATATACATGAGACTAAAAAATTCTTTGCAACGTGTAAAGAAAATCAGAAAGAGATGATGCATTGTTAGTTCAAATTATTTATTGTCTATTTAAGGTTGTTGCCTTTTTTCTTGTATAGTCTATGCAAAATGGGAAGGAAGATATTGCCCATATTCCTTTGTGAATAGTCTTTCTTGTAGATAAATTCTTTCTTTAATATGGAATTCTTTGGCATGTTTGGTTGCTTTGTATACCCTTAACTTATATGAAGTGCAACTTCAAATTCAACAGAATGCGAATTCAAATTTTTAAAATATAAAGTGCAAGTCAGCCAAGTTGGGAGAGGTGCTATTTCAAGTGTGAAGGAGCATATAAAATAGAGATGAAATCTCTTCATTCTAACAACAATGCAATTCAATTCCAAAGCAAATTGACACAAGCAGATCTGAGTTACTTTTCACCAGCAGAAGTGGAGTGTTTTTTTCATCAAACACCTTGCTTAAAGAACAAATTTCAACAGCATGTTGAGGCAAATTCAGGATCAGACAGAGCAAACCTGCTAGGGGTTATTTGGAGCGAATTTTGAGAGTGTTTTATCATTGTTTCTACCATTTTACAACTCTGATTTAGTGTGAATTCTGCCTGAGTTGATGCGAATTCATGCAGACCTCAGTCAACATTTTGAAACGGACCTACTTGGATACAAATTTTCAGCTAAAAGAAGAGACAAAAGAGGCATATTTGATGCAAACTTTCACTGACTTTCATCACCTTGCACAGTAGTATGAGTCAGACCTGATTTTGGCTAATTTTTTCAGCTAGGGCATTCTGATTTAGGGTGTATCCTGTCAATAGTTGATCAGGATCATGAGTTCCAGTTTTAGAAATTTTTGTTGAGATTTGAAAGGTTATATGAGGCATAAATTGTGTGGAATATTGTTTTCATTTCTAGTGTTTTGATTCAAATTTTGTTTTTAAAGGTTTGAGACCAGAAATGATGAGCATGGAGTGTGAGGGTGAAGGATTCAATATTTGCAAGGATAAGATCAATCACATCGAGGACAAAGATTACAAATTCAAGACATGTTCCACCTTTCAAGATGGCACCAAGATGGACAAGAGCAAAGTTTAGCTGAAACAAAAGGAGGACTTCTTAATGATGGGTGCAACACAATTTCAAAAACATTATAAGGGAGTCGCCAAAGGTTTGAGTTCTAGTTGCTCTACAAGTATGGCGAGGATGGAACAAGTTCAAGACAACATTGCTCTACATGAAGATTATCATAACCTTGAAGGTTCAAGCACATGGAGAAGGATAACATTAATGGAGGAGGCATCTAGAAAGGAACACCTCAACGAAGCAAGTGTCAAAGTAAACATAAGGAGGGATACAATTACCACAATCTTGAATTTCCTTCGGAAATGCAAGATCCCAATTTCAACATGAGGACTCTACAACATGGAGATTGCTCTATGCCAAGGAAATCCAAGAATCAAGGATAGAACAAATTTTAGGTCTCTGGCCAGGCATCTTCACATATTCCATTATGCTTGGACAATTAGAATGAATAAGTTTGATCAACTTGTTTGGACAATTTATTTTACAATTTTGTCTTATGTCTTGGGATTTTGCTTGCCAATTTATGCTTTCTTTCTTTTAAGCCGTCTTAAACCAGAAGTTTGAAGGTGTCTTGACATCTTTATGTCTTGCATTAGGGTTTGTCTTGGAAGGAATTTGTTTCAATCTTTATGTCTTGCATTAGGGTTTGTCTTGGAAGGAATTTGTTTCAATCTTTATGCCTTGTCATTTTATGTTTGTCCTTGGACTTGGAATGTTCTTGGACAATCATCTCCTCTTGGGTTTGGCAGTTTGGAAAAGTTTGGACAGTCATATGTCTTGCATGTCTTAATGAGCCTTCTTGTCTTTGGCGAATTTGGAATGTGATCAGACAATTTGTCTTGCTTTTATCCTTGATCTTGTTTATATGGCGAACTTTGAAGAATTCATGCCATCATTATGCTTGCTTAGAAAGTTTCATCTTGTGTCATGTTTATTGTCCAACCCTAGGCAGACTTGGATCATGTTATGCCATGTTTTGTAGGACAGATTTCAAACTTTGGATTGATTGTCATGCTTGAATGCTTGGCAAGGCAGAGTTCTCAGTCCATTGGACAAGTTTGTTTTGTGCTTTCTTTATGGCAGACTTGGATAATCTTCTCCTTCCAAGGCGAACTTAGAGATGATCAAGATATGTTGTTCTATGAAAGGGAACTTGTAATATGTGAGTTTCATTGCTTTCTCTTTGTATTCAGCAAACCCTCAGTCTTCCATCTTCAATCTCGCTGTTTATGGCGAACTTGGATAAGTCTTAGACATGTCAAATTAAAATTATTTGATCTTATAGATCTTCATGGCAATAAAGTTTTATTTGCTTTTTTGCCTTTTTACGGGATTAGGTTTTTGATCTTCATGCCAAATTTTTTTGCCGAATCCGCGAATCTGAGAACATGGGTAGTAATAGTTTGGCATGAAGATCAAAACCCTAATCCCATAAAAAGGCAAAAAAGCAAATTCTTGCTTTTTATACTTAGAAGCAAAATTTCTCAAATTTGAAGACATGGGCATTGATAATGTGGCCAAAAAAACAAAACCCTAATCTCATAAAAAAGGAAAAATTTCAAAGCCCTGCTTTTTATACCTAGGGACAAGATTTTCAAATTTTGACCACATGGGCAAAGATGAAATGACCTGAGGAACAAAACCCAAATTCCACTTTCAAAAAAAGCAAAAAAGCAGAAATTCCTAAAAATAGAAAGTTGTCAGAAATGACCCAAAGCAATTGTGATCCTCGTCCTTCATCCCTTCTAAGCACTTTGACACCACTCATACATGATATTGAACATGATTTCTCAACTTGGCTTGGGATGACCTCAGAAACTTAAATTCAAAACTCTCTTAGAAAATTGACATATGAAATTGCAGAGCTAGGACAAAACCCTAAAAAGCGAAAAACTAAGGGTCCCCATCTGTGATAGGGCGATGTGTGAATTAGGTCACAACAGGATGTTAAATCTTGCTTTCATGTATGTTGATGGAACACACTATAACCTTTCTCAAACCTTTTGGCAAATGTGCGATGCCTATATGTTGAGGATAGATTCTCTGATAAAACATTAATAGGGGTTCACTAATGTTTATGATCTTCTGGTCGTAGCTTGTAGCTTCGTTTACCTTTTGCAACTCTGGTCTTGCTTTCTTAGATTGAAAAGCCTTAGAATTTTAGGAACTTATTTATATCATCTCTAGTCATTTGGGAGCTTTTCTTCAAACCTTTTAACAAATGGTGCAATGTCTATTACTATCAAAGAAATGGGACTCGGACTCGGCTCGGACTCGGCAAGGCCGACTCAGACTCGGACTCGGGACTCGGCGTCAGACTCGGCTCCAAACTCGACTAGACTCGGGAAAGTGAAAAACTCAAGAAATTTAGAGATTTTTAAAGATTTAAAACTTGTTTCAGGCATCCTTTATTGAATACACCTTAAAGACACAATAACATCATCAAACTCGGCTCATTTGATTACATACACAACTATACATCAATCACATAAGCATAAACGCAAATTGTAGCTGAAGGAAATAACAAACATAGATATATAAATATTGTCAAATGTATACAATATTACAAAACTCATGGAACAAAAAATCCATGTCATCATATGATCATCATCAAATGTTTCATACAAATACCAAAGGTACAACTACAAGCCTATGGCTTAGAGGAGCTTGCACCCTCCGGCCCCGGCCTCGGCCCCCTGCGAAGGCGTCTAAGGTAGGTCCTGGATGATTCGACAGCCATAACCACCCCCCGTGACACCATGCCATGCTCACCAACATCAGGAACATCCGTGTCACTATCTGCCTCTAAATCTCGTCTGTGCTCGTGCTCTCCGCTCCTCCTCTGCCATGGCTACAGTCTCAGCTTCTATATCTACCTGGTCGATCCAATTAGTGTCAGACTTGGAGCTTAAATTTTTCCTACTTCTATCCACACAGTTTCCCCCCATATTTTTCGACGGGGGTTTGGGGGCTGCGCCCCCAAGGTGGGGTCAAGGGGCATTGCCCCTTGCGCGCTCCCTGTCGCGATACAGGGCGGGGTCGAGGGGCAGCGCCCCGCAAGGCCAAAAAAACTTGTTATTTAATAAAGGTGTCGGGTGTTATTTTTCTATTCGCTGACATGTTATAACCCTAATTTTTCTCATTCTCAGGCGAAGGTTGTAGTGAACAAAGACGATACCATTCATTTAAAAAAAACTTTTTAAAATGTATTTTTTTTGTCATTATAGTAACCCAGCCAGTAGCCAAGTTTGAGGCTTGGGACTCGCCGAGTTTGGTGAGTTTGAGCCAAACTTGCCAACTCGGTGAGTCTGGCGAGTTTGCTCGCCAGACTTGGACGAGTCCGAGTCCGCGCCCCAGAGACTCGGCGAGCATGACTCGGACTCAGACTCGCCGAGTTTAGGCGAGTCCGGGCGAGTCCTGTTTCTTTGATTACTATTAGCAAAGAGCAATGGATTTTGCAAAAAAATCCCTTAGATTTGTTTGCAATTTGAGCAACATTGCAATGGTTTCATTGCCTTTACTAAAGTTTCTTTTACTCCATGGTAATAGGCTGTTTAAACCTATTTATGGAATACCAACTTTTGAATTATTTGCTTGATTTCTTACATGTGTGGCTCCCAACTATGAGTATTCATGTAATCATGGTATTTGTTTCAGACCACTTTCCTTGTGCCCACATATAGATGGTGGAGAACAACAATAAGAATGCATACATGCGCACACACACATGAAACATAGGAGTGCATGCACACATTGCAGCACATAGTGCAACCACTACAAGATATAGATACATAAATTATCTCATTAAATCCTCAAAGCAAGTTGCAGAGCATAGCCATGGCCAAATCCCTAAGTCATTGGTTTGAATACAGTTTTGAAGTTTAGGTTTGCAATATTGTGAATATTTTTTTCCTAGATTTAGGTTCCAAATTCTCCATGGTTTAGCCCAGATGGGTGTAGAACACTGAAGTACTACTCATTTTCTTTTCCTTTTGATTTTTATTTTCACTTCCTCCTTTGGATATTGCTTTTTTTGTTCCATCAATTCTTTTGGCTTGTAAGCAGTGAAGCTTACTAGGGTTTGAGGATTGCGGTGGCGCTGAAGCCAGATTTTAGATTTTTCACCGATCACAGCTTTGCCTGAAAACCACAATGACTTGGAGATTATAAGTGTGAAAAAATATAATAACTGGAGGACAAAAATATCTGAGTTCAATAAGCTAATCTTACTTCATTGCAAATACGGCCTGACTCAAAGTTTTATCAAAAGAAACCTTTTTGCGTTTCCAAAAGACCTCATAATTGCCCAAATGAAACCAACAACCTAGCGAGAAGTCAGAGTGCTTCATGACAAAATCACCCAATTTCAAATGGATACCCCTCATTACAAGCCAACTAACCTAAACAAGAGACCTAAACTAAAACCAAAAAACAAAGCGAAAGGCAAACCAAAACAAAACAAACCAAAAAAAACGAAACGAAAGCAAACTAGACTAACTATGTACAAGGGAAGGCCTTTTGCATCCTAGGACTGGAAATAGTGTTTGAGATACGTCCCATTGACAAGCAATGGGACGTCTTCCCCAGTTAAAGTCTTCAGCCTAAATGCATTTTCTCCCAAAATCTCTGAAATTTGATAAGGGCCTTTCCAAAGCTTATCAAATTTGTCATGCTCTCCCCTTTTCTCGTGTGCTTTATCCCAGTATAAGACAAGATCTGAGATCTGGAACGCCTTGACTCTAGCTTGTCGATCGAACCATCTTTTCACAACTCCCTGATGTTTTGCAAAATTTTCTAGTGCTTGATCTCTCTTTTCCTCGAGATTCAATAATTGTGTTAATCGGGCTTGGACAGCATCGGTGTCTTCCATATATTCCTGGATAAATCTCAAGGTTGGGATCCTGAGTTGCATGGGGAATACCGGGTCTTGGCCATAAATCAGAAGATAAGGTGAAATCCCCAATGCGTTCTTGGTCCTGATTCTGTCTGCCCAGAGGGCAAATCTCAATTGGGTGTGCCATTCTTTCGGACTCCTTTCCAGCAGTTTCTTGATAACACTGAGTAGGTTTTTATTAGTTGACTCAGCTAACCCATTACCTTGAGGATAATAATTTGATGAAAATTTGAGGGTTATTCCATACTCAAAAGCCCAATTCGAAAATCTCAATGACGTGAAGGCTGAGCCATTGTCGCAAACCAATGCATAAGGGCACCCAAATCTTGTGATAATGTTTTCCTCCAGGAACTTACCTACGGCCTTAGTAGTGCATACCTTGAGAGCTTGAGCCTCCGACCATCTGGTACAATAATCAGTGGCAGTGATGATATACCTGTGTTGTGCCGAGGATGCGGGGTTGATGACACCAATAAAATCCATTCCCCATTTGGCAAATGGTCTTGCTTCGATCACTGGATTTAGCGGCATGGTAGGATTCCTTTCTCTGAAAGCTGCGACTTGGCAAGTGTGGCAAGTCCTGATATGATTAAATGTGTCCTTGAAAAGTGTAGGCCAGTAATATCTTGCTCTTAAGATCTGATGGGCTGTAGCGAGGTTGGCTCCATGTCCGGTCCCGAACTCGGAGTGAAAATGTTCAATTATTTGTTTGGCCTCATCTTTGCCAACACACCTCAGATATATTCCCTCGTGATTCCTGTGATATAGAACAGATCCTTGAAGCATATAATGTTGAGACTTTATTCTTATTGCTCTTTTCTGGGTGGGTGTCATGCGAGCAGGGCACCTGTTGTTGAGTAGTGTTGTGACCATTTCACACATCGCCCCATTTAAATGGGGACCCCTCTTTTTGCTCGTTGTTGCTCGCCTTTCGCTTTGCTTTTTAGGGTTTTGGTAGTTTGTCAGTTGTCTGGATTTAGGGTCAAGCCTTAGGGTTTCTGTTTTGTCGTTTTCAGGCCAAAGTCCAGTCAGTCTTGAGAGCTTTGTTTGAGCTTCCTCTCGCAGGATGCAATTTTGAATAAAGTGAATTTGCCAGAGGCTAAGTGAGTTGGTCTATTTTCAATTGGAATTTTGAATGAAGAGTCTAAATTTGTCTAAGTATGAATGATGAAATTGCGAATTTTGTCCAATTGAGTGATTTTGACCAAATTTTGAAAATTTTGATATTTGATCCCGGTCATTGGAAATGACTTGTTTTTACCTTGTGAAGTGATCAAAATCCCGAAATCATGATATTTTGGCCTATAGGAGCAAAATCGCTCCTGTCCCTCAGTGAAGGACCGAAGCTTGTTTTCAAAAATCTTACTGTCCCTGCAGGATCAAGATGATTTTTCGAATGGAAGTGGTGAAGGGAGGCGTGATCTTTCCGTTGAATATAATTTGAAGAATTTCATGAGCACGGAAATGCCCCAGGAGTGAAAATCGCTCCTGTCCCTCAGTGAAGGACCGGAGCTCAAAATCAAACATTGCCTTGTCCTTGCAGGATTTAAGTAACGTGACGATTTGAAGAGATCAAAGAGGATATGTTTTATCAATTGAATATAATTTGAAGTGCCTTCGTGAAGGGAAATGGACCAAAAATGCCAAAATCGCTCCTGTCCCTCAGTCAGGGACCAGGGCGAAATTCAATATAGCTCCCGTCCCTCTCCCAGGGACCAGAGCGAAATTCTTCATAGGGGAAAATTCAAGCAAAAGCAAGTAAGTTTTGAGTTTGGAGGCAAGAAGGGGGGGTGAAATGAACCTGTTGAATACATATTGAAGATTGCAAGACACCTAATGAATTCCAAATTGACCTAGGCGCTCCTGTCCCTCAGTCAGGGACCAGAGCGATTTTTGCCTTAGGTCAATTTCTTGCCAAGTTTGAATGAATTCCAAGCCAAAGATGAATGAAAGGATACACAACAAGATCGTTGAAGATAAATTTTGGGGTTGGCAAAGTGTAGTTGAGCTTGAAAATGCAAATTCGCTCCTGTCCCTCAGCCAGGGACCAGGGCGAAATGATGATTATCTTGCCTTCCATCCAAGTTCAAACCACTCCAAAACAGGATACAAGGAGACAAGGACATTTTGAAGCGTCTTGACGAAGGACGAAGTTATGAAGATCGCCAAAAATAAAGGATTTGCACTAAAATGCCTAAATTCGCTCCTGTCCCTCAGGCAGGGACCAGAGCGAAATTTTCAAATGAGGCCAAATTTAAGTTGCCATTCACATTTTAAATGTTTGAAAGGGAGTAAAAGACATTGTTTTGCACTTTAAAGACAATTGCAAGTTAATATGCTGAAGATTTTTGCACTAAAAGCCCAAGTTCGCTCCTGTCCTTCAGTCAAGGATCAGGGCGAAATTCAGTGTAGCTCCCGTCCCTCTCCCAGGGACCAGAGCGAAATCTTCATGAAGGCCTAAGTTTTGAAGGTTTATCAAGTTTCAAGTGGCCAAAAGAGATCAAAGGACCTCATTCTTCATAGTGAAAGTGATTGCAAGTTGGCAAGAACAAGGATGAGCCCAGGATGCCCAAATTCGCTCCTGTCCCTCAGTCAGGGACCAGGGCGATATTTACCATATTGGCCAATTCCTTCAAAATTCATGCCAAGTCAAAGTTATGCGCGGTTGCAAAGTATCAAAGGTATCTTAAGAAGATGATATGCAAAGAAATCTAACGTCAAAAGGTGATCAATTGAGCTAAGGAGATTATATCGCTCCTGTCCTTCAGTCAAGGACCAGGGCGATTTTCACAAGATCATTCATTTTCCTTCAAAATCTTGACAAGGCAAGGATGCATAAGATCAAGGATATCGTTTGGAAGGCAATGAACGGGGAGTTGAGGTTAAAAGATGACAAATTTGAGCTAGGATTCAAAGTTCGCTCCTGTCCCTCACCAAGGGACCAGGGCGATAAACACTCAAATATCAAATTTGCCTTGTAAAAGACAAGTAAACTATGCGTGCAATGAAAGAATAAAGTTGTTACTTGCCTTGTGATACAAATTGGCAACTTAGAAGGCAAAGACCAAGGAGTAAAAACAAGTTCCTCCTGTCCCTCACCAAGGGACCAGGGCGAAAATGGTCTAAAAGGCATTCTTTCCAAAGATGAAATAAGTCACAATCAAAATACATAGCGAGAACCTCATTTTGGACGTAGGGGATGAAGTTTCAAACGTGAAAAATGAAAGATGGAGGACCTAATTGCATAATCGCTCCTGTCCCTCTCCCAGGGACCAGAGCGATGAAGTTAATGTTCATTTTTCTTCCCATGTCTAGGCGCCAACATCATTTTTTAAATTGCATTAAATGCTAAGTTTCGATAAACCTTGATATTTTTAATTAAAATTGGCATTTAATGGGTGCGCACAAGGCATTTAATAATTAATTTTGCCTTTTAAAAAACCGAAACAATTAATTACAAAGGTATTTTAATTAATTAATTAAATAAGGAGGTGAGCGCTTGGGTTTTATTTTTATATTCATACAAAAGTCGGCCTCCCTTTATTTAATTTTTGTTATTATTTGCTTTATTTCCAAGTCGGCCTAGAGGCAATTAAGGAGGTAAGCGCTTATATAAAGGGGGTGTGATATGGCATTTTAAAACATCATTCAATCATCCCTTTGCATGCGATTTGGAGAAGACAATTACAAGGTGCGAATTTCATCAAGGAGAGGTGCGAAATTCCATTCAAAGGGGAGTGCGAACTTGGTTTGAGGTGGAGCGAATTTGCCATCAAGGCGTTGAAGACCCCACAAGTTGGTGAAGTTGACAAGGAAGGTGCCTTTGCTAGAAGAGGATCGCATTGATACTTCAAAACTCCAATTTTTGTCTAGACAAATCGCCTTATTTTGCATTTTTAGAGTTAGCTCGCAAGTGAGGTATGGCAAAGTCTTCCCTTGTCTAAATTTTCAATATTGATCTTAAATTTCGAATTTTGAAAATTTGAAATTCCATTAGCTTAATCGTTTTTAGGAAATGATAACTCAAAGACTTATCATGAGGTTTCCTAAAATTAATCTTTAATCTAATCTATGTTATGCATTGCAAAATCTAGCTCTTATTATGAAATGTTGTGTAGGTATGGCGACCCCGAAGGCGGGAGCATCCACCAGTCGTCCTGCTCTCATGAAGGAAGATCAAAAGACCGAAGAGGTGGAGACCAAGATCGTGTCTAAATGGAGCAACATTGGAGATACCAACTTGGGCAACTTCAGTACAAAGAAATTTCGAGAGGTCCCTTACATTGGCAAGCCATCACCTGTCGCCCGGAGGATAATTGAAAGTGGCATCATTAAGGCGGCCGGCTTCCCTCCAGCAGTATAGTGTCATGAGTTGATGATCGAGTGTGCTCGTCATTATGATCCTCAATCCAGAACGATCGTGTCCAAGGAAGGAAACACTTTGGCGTATCTTTCAGAAGAAGCTATAAGTGAGGCTTTCCATCTTCCATAGCACAGAGATATGATTTACAAGAGCATAGAAGGAGCCAGGTCCATGTACGAAGATGATCCAGATGCTTGCCTAAGCATCATCAACAAGAACTGGTTACTCAAGAGTCGTCCTCGACTGAGCAAGGTACCGAACACACCACACAGGATTGATTTCCAGGAGGAGTACAGAGATTTGATTACAATGCTCAACCGAGTCACAGGTGCACCTCAAGCTTTTTACTTTGAAAAATGGATGTTCTACTTCATCCAGGTGATAGTTCAGGGAAAAGGAACAATTCATTGGGCTAGAATGATTAGCCATTGCTTGGACGTACAGTTGAGGAGACTCAAAGCTACCAAGTCCTTCCACATGAGTTCATACGTCATCTATGCCTTGATCAGGAGCTTCGAGTACGCAGGACTACCTCACAGAGGAGTGGTTGGAAGAGGACCCGGCGAGGTCAGAGTTTGTGATTCCTATGTTCACTTGCATCATCCGCCAGAAAGCAACTACAAGTTAGTTAATGATACCTTCACTATGAACATCACAAGGACGTTGCAAGGCGGGATTCACAACAGATTATCTCAGGATGCACAGGAACTAGTAAAGAGGTACGGTGCTTGGTTTATCCAATTTCCGAAGTTTACTTATATCAGAGTTCATGGATGTCCTTCACGTCCATACATACTGCCGAGATATCCAACAGACAGAATTGTGTTACTTGAGGTAACAAGACAGTTGGCAGCTTATGCGAAGGCATTCAGACACAGACATGGAAATGGAGTTCCTGTACCTATCATATTGGGCAATTCAGTTGAGGTATGTCCTAATGCTTTAGCCATGGATGACGCAGAGAAGGAGTTAGCTTTGTATTCTTTTTCATTCTTTGCTTTGAGGGAGAGCTTTGATCCACATGGATATATAGAGGAGACAGTCGGTAGGAAGTTTAAGCATGAGTTTCAGATGGAAGATTTTATGATGAATCTCTTAGACGATCTTGAAGTGAAAAGAAAGATGCATTCTAGATTGCCTTTGGATTTCATCAGGAAGTGCAAGATTTACAGAGTGGCCGACCAAGCTCAGGACAGTGGCAGACATCTCCAGTCATCCTATGATCGAGAAAGTAAATCAGTAAGGTTAGATTGGAATGAGCCCGAGGTTCTGGATCTAGATGCTTTGATGGCTCCAGTCTTGTCTTGTACTCGCAGATGGGTTGATGTGCAGCATCAGAAGTTGAGAGAGCAAGGCATAGCTATGACTTTCACTTTGGAAGAGAAACCAGCCGAGGGTGGAGCTAGTGTAAGTGAAGGTAATCGTAATCCCATAAATGCAAATGAAGGCAACCTTCGAAGTGCAAGTGAAGGCGATCTCCATCCAAGAGGCTCGAAGAGGAAAGAGAGACCTGGAAAGAGAGAATCTTCCAAGAATAAACAAGAGGCCAGCCGAGATCGTTCATCTGGTACATCTTCTCGACAAGAGAAAAGGACACTTGAAGTGGAAGAGTCTATGGAGTCGATGGTTCAGAATGATAAGGAAGGACAGGTACCTCAAGGGTCGCCAAGTGGATCTCTCCAAGATTATGAGTTACATGAAGACAAGAATAATGACGAAGTAACATCTCCTCACAGAGAAGAAGAAATATTGCATAAGGAAATACAGGTCAAAGAGACAAGATCAGCCATCCCCGATTGGTTGAAGGAAAGATTAACGAAGGTGATTGTGATCGAGGACGAAGACAATGTGATTGATTTAGAGAGCCTTGTTGGACATTCCCAGGAAGTGACAGAGAAGAGAAAGGCTACCAAGATGTCCAAGATGATTAGAGATGAGACTGGATCCAGAAAATTACAGATAGCTACACCGTCCGTGGACAAGTACGAAGGTGAGATCCTAGCAGAGGAATATGATATAGAGACATTTGAGCTAGGTCCATCCACAGCCGAGCAGACATTAGATGATGCCACAGATTCCTTTGAGGCATTGAAGGACAAGCTTAGAGAAGAAATGGAGAAGAATAGGAAGCTTGAGAGAGAGGTCGGTGCATGGAGAACATATTTCAGCCATCTCAATCAGCCTTTGGGACGTCAGGATCCAGCAAGATCACCTATACAGGCACTTCCCCTTCAATCAATTGGTGAGGCAGAGAGATTCAGGAGTATGGTCCAGCGTATGAGTACTTGGATGGATAAATCTCATACAGTTGCCGTAGAATTTGCAACAAGGATGATGAAGACTATTCATAGGGCTATTCAGGTTCTTGAGATCATCCACAATTTGATGATAACGGTAGCCGCTTTTGCTCATACCAAGGATGTTATCATTCTTGTCTTGAAGGTAATTAGACAAACATCGAGGAAGGTCTAAGCGCAGGAAAAGATTATGGATGGAGGACCTCACAGTTTACTTCAGTGGTCAACCTTACTCCAGATGAAGGAAGTTCTCTTCGAGGACATCAGTACTAGGTGCAGTCATGTTGAGGAGGTGATCAACCCGATCCAGGACAGAGTATTTGAGGTACTTCGTACCATTCTTGGCAGGAGGATCGAAGTTGAGACAGATGTGGATTTGCAAGAATTGGAAGATAGAATCAAGGTCATCTTTTGCAAGGACGTCAATATCACAGATGAGCAACAGGACCAGATTTTTGCTACCATGCTCCTGATTGAAAAGACTAGGGAACTTGAACTTACATGGGACGCAACTCTTCTAGATGCATTTGATCAGGTCATCCACTTGGAAGAAAGAATGAAGAATCTTCCCGAGATTCCAATTGCTGAGATCGAGGGAATCGTATCAAGATTCATTGCACATGCTAAAAAGGAGCATTGGAAAGGGAATAAAATTCTAGATGAGAGGTTGTTATAGATGACATGGCACCTTAATTGTCATTGGTCTATGTCTCCTAGATTTTTGTGCCAAATTTATAATTGGCTATGCATTTAATGTTGTGCAATAAAAGGGGAACTTTTGTAATAAAACCCTAATTAGGGTTTAGGTGTCATGATCTTGACCATTGATCTACTTTTGATCTGGACCATTCATTGTAATTGAGGATGCTATTTATACCCTCATTTCATTTCATTTTCATAAGTTAGATGTGAGAAGAAGATTAGATTATTGATGTATTAGAGAGATTAGAGTTTAGAAGCAATTTACTTTTGTAGCAAGATTGAGCTTTGAAGAAAGAATTCAAACAATTGTTGTACATGATGGCTTTGAGATCAATGAAATATTGAAGTTATGGTGTTTTGTTGCAAGTCTCTTAGTTATCTTCATGGTTGTTCAATTTTCTTGAATCATTTCTCGATCAAAGTAGTGTGTTAATTCGAAGGACAAAGTGTTGGACTTGATCTTTGGTAGGATTCGTTTTCCAAACCACTAGCTTCTTGCTGATTGTAGGAACGCCTTGCGTGGTCGACTGGAGATATTTGAATCACTTAACCTTCAATCGTTATTGTATCTTGGATATGTACCTTCGTGGTAGTGTCTTTGATCTTTGATGTGTTGAAGAACCATTTGTTACCTTAGAAGATCGCATCAATTTCAATTGAGTTGTTATTTTATGGCAAAATTGAAGTTGGTTGAATCTTGCCAAGTCTTGTCCACATGAAGTCATTCTTAGGGTTAGACTAAATTAGACCTCTTGCAAAACCCTATCCTTTTGTTATTTTTTGTAAAAGTTTGTTTAGTTCAGCAAAATCTTCGGCAACGTAAGGCCCCTTGAGGACACAGCAAATCACAACGACCACTGGTGCTTATCCACACGTAGAGTCCCTACTTACAAGAACATTGGAGTCATCCTAACTGATCCTTCTTGCGATATCTTCAGCAGTTAGCGACTTTATCCAAGAGAGGATAAGATGCCTTTGGGTATTTTATTCTGTGTATGATTGTGTACAAAATACACGTCAACAAGTAGGTATGTCACAATTTCTTTGTACCATTCATCAGGGGTGACATCCTCTAATTCATAAACTTGTTGGATTAATCCGGGTCCGTCAATTGCCAGTGTTTGTGCCAAAGCTTGTCCTCGAACAAGTTTCATAGGTTGGATTTCAATATCAAACTCTTGGATAATGGCGACCCACTTGCCTCTTCTTTCTCCTAGTTCATTTTGCATGAGGAGTGTCTTGACTGCTGCATCTGGAACTATTGCATAAATTTTGGCCCTTAAGAGGTAATGTCTTAATTTTTTAATGGCCTTGACCAGTGCGTATGCCTGTTTTTCAATGTTGGGATATTTGAGTTCTGCATCTTTCAGCGGGGTACTCATGAATGCAATTGGATTCTTGTCCCTCTCTTCACTCTTCTGGGTGAGAATAGCAGCACAAGTGTAGTTAGAAGCGAAGGAATACAGGTAGAAGGGTTTGAGGTAATCAGGACTGATTAGTACTGGCGCTTCTGCGATTGCCGTCTTTATCTCCTCAAATGCCCTCTTGGCCTGTGGCGACCATTCGATCTTTGCGTCCTTCTTTAGCATCTCGTTCAAAGGTCTGACTATCTTAGCAAATCCGGTGATGAATTTTCTGACAAAGTTGATCTTGCCGAAGAATGATTTGAGTTCTTTCTTATTGGCTGGCAAATTGATGGTAGATATAGCTTTTACTCTTTCAGGATCGATGGAGATTCCTCTTTCTGAAATGACGTGTCCTAAGAGTTTTCCTTCTGTTACCCCAAATATGCATTTCTTCGGGTTGAGAGAAACTCCATATCTTTTGCACCTTTGGAAGACTCTTCTTAAGTCATCCACATGATCTTCTCTTTTTCTAGAGAAAACTGTGATATCATCCATGTATATGATAATGCATTTTCCAATTAAGTCTCTGAAAGCGATATCCATGGCTCTCTGGAATGTGGCCCCAGCATTGATAAGTCCGAAAGGCATTCTTTTGTATGCAAATGTACCCCACTTGGTAGTGAAAGCGATCTTTAGTCGATCTTCAGGCTCGACCAAAACTTGATTATAACCTGAATATCCATCGAAGAAAGACATCATTTGTGACCCATTAACAATCTGTAATACTTCATCCAGCGATGGCAGAGGATAATTGTCCTTTTCTGAAGCTCGGTTGAGATTTCTGAAATCAACACACAATTTGATCTCTCCATTCTTTTTCCTGACAGGAACCAGGTTGGTGACCCACGTCGAATGTCTTACTGGGAAGATGATTTTGGCTGAGAGCAGCTTCTTAACTTCTTGATATATTAGGGGTTCTAGCAAAGGATTCACCGGCCTCTGTCTCTGCCTAAATGGTTTGCTTCCTGGCTTCAAAGGGATTGTGTGAGTGATAATTGCAGTGTCATAAGTCTTGAGATCTTCATAACTCCATGCGATGACGTTTGGGAAATCTCTCATATTTTTTAAGATTCCATTTCTTTCCGGTGCGGTGCAGGCCTTTCCAATGAACACATTCTTAACTTGTATGTCATCACCAATGTTGATTGTGTTGCACATGTTTCCTTCCATACTGTGGTTTTTCATGTCTTTTAATTTGTCGGGATCAAAGATTCTTTCTAACTCCACCATACCTTTTGGAATAGTGTTTGTCTTCAAATTCAAAACTCCTTCAGCATCCAATTCTGCTCCCTCCACTTCTTCTTCATCAATGATTTGAGCTAAGAAGACATCTGTGTTGGTCAAGAAATCCAGTATGTGCTTGTCATCTTCAAAAACTTGAAAATTGGTGATGTTATCTGGGACTGAAGGTACTGAGGTTAGCTCTACTGTGAACTTCTTCAATCCTTCCATTGCTAATGGTATCAAAGAGCTGGTGGCTTGTGCAAGGGAATTAGCCACTTGATTCTGATGCCTGTATATAGATTCGATGTTGAAGGCCTCGAAACTCTCGATGAGGTCCCAAACTCGATTTCGGTATTTGGTCAACCTTTTGTCATGGCACACATACTGCCTTCTGATTTGTCTTATAGCTATTTCTGAATCTCCATACACTTGCAGTATTTTTGCTTTCTTTTTGATAGCCATCAATAACCCATGAATCAAGGATTCATATTCAGCTACATTGTTGGTGCAAGGAAATTGTAACCTATGAGCGGCGAGGTAAGTTTCTCCTGTCGGGCTAATTAATTCGTAGCCTGCTCCAGATCCTTGTTTGGACTTAGATCCATCGAACCTTAATGTCCATTTGCATTCTCTTGGTCTTCCGTTCCTTGGTCCTCCTGGCCTTTGGTTGATGTGTCGGATAGATTTTCATCTTCTGAGGAGCTTTCAACCTCTGAATGTTCCATTTCTTCTATAATCAATGTCTGTGGGACTCTTTTGTATACTTGTTCTAATGCAGTCTGGCACAAAGCACAAGATAGTTCTGAATGGACGACATTATGTATCCTACACCAGTTGGGGAGGAGTAGATCTCAAACGGATGCCAAGTTACCAAGTTGCATACTTTGCTGTATGTTTCTATGTACGAATTTTCTGAAATTCTCAAACATTCCGTCATCTTCTTGGTCGGATCCTTGGTCACTTTCCACAACAATTTCTGTAGATTCCATCACCTCTTGTTGACCGTCCTTGTCTTGCAGGTTTTGTATCATCAAGATCTCTTGTACTTTAGGTTTATATGCTCCTAAATCTGATTCTAAGAACAGGACTTCATTATCTTCCCCATACTCGGTTATCATAAGTCTTAATCTTGGAGTGCTGTCGATTTTGATTTGGTTTAGGCCTCCTCTCCAGGGTAACCACATATGTGCGAAGTCGGTTGACACATACCCATTTAACTTTCGTGACCAATCTCTACTTAGAAGCATCCCATATGAATCAGGAATATCTATGACTGATATGTCTATGAAATTTTGAACCCTTGGGTCTGCAGCCAATTGCATGTGGATATTGTTCAATTCTCGCATGACTAGAACTTCTGTCTTGTCTAGCCGAGTGACTTTTCTTTTGGTAGGAGCGGGAGTTATTCCTAGTCTCTGACAGATAGCCAGGGGCATCACATTACTGGAAGCTCCTGAATCATAGAGGCAATTGTGTAGTAATTTCCCAAAAATTCTGACTGATAGCAGGAACGGGGCCGGTTCATCTTTTCCCCGGGAAAGGACTGAGGAATCCCCACTGTGTTCTTGATGTTTTACTTCATTGATCCTCAGGTTATTATCCTTTGTTGGGCTCTCTTCTTTTGAGTGGTCCGCCTTGTTTGGAGATTTTCCTTTCTTGACCACATCTTTCTTAACGACAACCTCTTTCCCTGGAAGCATCTGACTAGTGGTGAGGCTTTCTTTGATGGCGGGTTGAGCTTTCTTAGTCTCGCCTCTTGAGTAATACTTTGCCTTCTAACATATCTTCCTTTTTGGCTGGAAAGGTTATGGTCTGGACCATGCATTCGTCTTGTTCAGGTTGGTCTTTGTCGCCAGCTTCCTCTTGGGTCACATTGATGGTAGCTTGAGCTTTGTTGGCTGCATCTTTAGACGGATTCTGAACATTCGACCTTACTGTATTTGACTCACTTAAGCTATTAATCACTGCATCTTTAATTTTTGAGACTTTGAGTAGCTTGTAGAGCGGTAGGCTAACTTTGACTTTCTTGAGTTCTTCCAACACCAACGTGGCCAATCTTTTCATTTCATCAGCCATGGGAGGTGCAATATTCTTTTGCCTCTATCCTTGTGTGTGCTGTGGATATTCTGGATTATTACTAGCTCGTGGATCCGGAGGAGTAGAGAAATTGTTCGGAGGGATTGATGTAGTTAGGGGTTCCTGATTTCTCTCATTTCTATGATATACTCTTTGATTCACACCTCCTGAGGACTGGTGGAATACCTCCTTTATCCCCTCGACTAGGACACTGTTATTCAAGGGTGGAAAATAATACTCTGAGTTTTCAACAGGTTCATTTGCTGATGCAGGTGGGAACTGGGAACTCGGAGGTACCATTGGTCCATTAGCCGACTCTGGTGGAAACCTCCCATTTCGAGTCTGATTATCGTCTTCTGGTGAATGTTTGTAACATTGTACAATCATGGATTGATCGTACCGCGTAGTTGGGACCATCTCGTATCTAGTTGTGGGCGGATTATCAGGTGGATCGTTGCTATGCATCTCCTGCTGGAATATGTAGGCTGCAATTTTGAACTCAGGACATTGCAACTCAGAATGCTGGTTTGTATTGTGGAGTCTACACCAGCTGGATAAGGCTTCTTCTGCTAGAAACACTTTACTGGTAGGATGATTTTCTTGATTCTGAGAATTTGATGGGTTGTCTAGTGGCGTCACCACGTTTCCATTATTAGGAGTAGTATTCCATGGTCTCCTTTGAAAGCCTTGGTTGTTATTTCCTTGATAATTGTTCCTGAAACCTTGATTATTATTTCCTTGGAAATTTTGATTGTTCGTATGTTGACCATGGTTGACCCTTTGCATGCTTTGAAGTTGATTATTCTGATTCCTTAGATGAGTTACTTCGGTTGACAGCTTCTTGACTTGTTCAATCAACTCTTTCATTTGATCTTTTTCTTCCTGTGTTCTTGAGGAGTTTGTTGCGTTTTGCAGGTACATAGGTTGTGCTGGTGGGGCTTGTGAAAGTGCATTTCCAGGATGAAGCACCAACTGGTTTGCCGGCTGTACGCTAGGATATGTTGCTTGTGGAATGGGGTTCATAACTGGAGTCTGGTTGGCCAATGCCATACTAACTGCTTGTATTTGATTTGGTGCTGCAGCAGGTCCCATATGTAGTAGCGGCCCAGTAATATTCTGTCCCATGTGCTTACTGACTTCAATAGCCTTTGCATATGCTGCATTTAGATCATTCGGGATAGGATGTGTCCTCACGAACAGGGCGGTAAGATGATCTAGGGCTCCATAATAGATTTCCCTTGGGTCAGCAATGAGGTAGGGATGTCGTAACATCGTGTATGCGCGGTGGAACCTGTTGTTGAAAGAAGTGATTGGCTTATGTTCTCTCCTTCGGATTTCAACAAATTGTCTATATAGCTCTGTTGGCGTGGTTGGTATACCAAACTTAGCAATAAATGCATCCTTCATTGCGTCCCAGGTCCTGATTGACCCTGTAGGCAAGTGAATGAACCAGAAGTACGCTTCTTCTCCCAATGAGTAAGGAAAAAGCCTACATGCTACATCTCCATATTCGACTCGCCTGTTACAAAGATGATCTTCGAACATCTTGATATGATCCTCCGCTGTACGATTGAAATCACTGACATTGAACTTGGAACAAAAATGCTTTGGATTCTTTGGCATGTCGTGATAGATTGCAAATTCCAATGGTGATGGGTTGTTGATCAGCCAAGTAGCGCCGTTAAGCACATGAGCAAGAGGAGGAGGAGGAGGAGCATTGTGAGCCATCGTGCTTCCCGAAGTTTGAAAGCTTGTCAATAGACTTGATGAACTGGCTTGGCTTGTCGGTTGAGAAATTGCCTGGATACTTACTCGAATTGCCGCTTGTACTTGTTCTTGAAGAGATGGAGCTTGTGATGACTCTGAGGATTCTTCTGATCTTGGTTCAAATTCCCTTGGAGTATCCTCTCTTTTGACTCGCTTCGACCTTGAAGTAAACTGAAGTTCACCCAGATTTTTGACGCCTGGTGTCAACCTCAATATTCTTTGATGTTTCTTGGGCGAGAAAGAACCAATACGATCTAGCGTGAAGATTTGTCTTGCGGAGATTACTGCAGGTTCCTTTGATTGCGAAGCTCTCTAGCGGCAGCCCTTTGGTTTTCTTTAGCTCTATCCTCTTCTTGTTCCAAGATGATCCTCACTCTGTTATACTCAGCTTCGCTTCTCCTTGCGTTCCACGCTAGGTGATTCAATCCTGAAACAATATCTTCTTGAATGTTGCCTATCTCCAAATTAGGTTGCACTACTTGATTTGATCCTTCATGTGGCAACACCATCGTGATACATGATAGATCTGCTCCTTTAATTCTTCGGATTCGTGCCCTCCTTCTAGCGCCAATTCTGTTGACGTGTATTTTGTACACTATCAGACACAGAATAAAATACCCAAGGGTACCTTATCCTCTCTTGAATAAAGCCTCTGAATGCTAAAGATATCGCGAGAAAGGATCAATCAAGGTGACTTCAAGGTTCTTCGTTGTAGGATCTCTACGTGTGGATAAGCACCAGTGGTCGTTGTATTTCTTCAAGGGGCCTTACGTTTTCGAGTTGTAGGAACAAGATCTTCCTAAAACTAACAAGTTCTCAAAAAAGATCAAAAGATAAGGTTAACAAGAATTCTAATCTAATCCTAAGAATGACTCACTGTAGGCTAGACTTGGTAAGATTCTACCAATTTTAGTATTGCCAAGGAATTACAACTCTACTGAAATTGGTGCGATCTTCTAAGGTAATTTAGTGATTTTTCAAATCATCAAGGATTATAGACACTACCATGAAGGTACATATCAATAGTTCAATAATGATTGAAGGTTCCGGTAATCCAAATATCTCCAGTTGACCACACAAGACGTCCTTACAATCAGTAAGAAGCTAGTGGTTTGGAACGTGAATCTCACCAAAAGATCAAGCCTAACACTTAGTCCTTCAAACTTAAATACTACTTCGACTGAGAATGATTCAAGAAAGTAAACAACCATGAAGATAGCCACAAGAATTGCAATAAAACACCATAACTTCAATATTTTATTGATCTCAAAGCCAAAATAGACAACAATTGCTTGAAATTCTTTCTTCAATGCTCAATCTTGCTACAAAATAACTTTCTTCTTTACAAAAGCTCTAATCTTCTAATTTCTAACTGCTTATCTCTAATCTCTCATGACAAAACGAAAATGAGTGAGGGTATATATAGCATCCTCAGTTACAATGAACGGCCCAGATCAAAAGAAGATCAATGGCTGAGATTCTGACACCTAAACCCTAATTAGGGTTTATTACAAAAAGTTCCCTTTTTAGTTGAACACTATTAAATGCATAGCCAAATATTTAATTGGCACAAAAATCGAGGGAACATAGACCAATGATAATTAAGATGCCACATCATTTTATAACAACCTCTCTTCTAGAACCTTATTCCCTTTCCAATGCTCTTTCTTAGCATATGCAATGAATTTGGACACAATTCCTTCAATCTCAGCAATAGGAATCTCGGGAAGATTCCTCATTCGTTCCTCCAAGTGGATAACCTGATCAAAGGCCTTGAGAAGAGCCGTATCCCATCCAGGTTCGAGTTCTTTGATCTTCTCAATCAGGAGCATAGTAGTGAACATTAGATCTCGTTGTTCATCTGTGATGACATTCTCATCTTTGCAAAAGATGACCTTGACTCTTTCTTCCAACTCTTGAAGGTCCACATCTGTCTCAACTTCGATCCTCCTACCAAGAATGGTACATAACACGTCAAACACCTTGTCCTGAATTGGATGGATGACGCCCTCAACTTGATTGCATTTGGTGCTGATGTCCTCGAAAAGAACCTCCTTCATCTGAAGTAGAGTTGACCACTGGAGTAAATTATGATCTCCTCCATCCATTATCTTTTCTTGTGCCAGGATCTTCCTTGGTGTTTGCCTGATCACTTGCAGAATAGGAATGATAACATCTCTAGTGTGATCGAAAGCGGCTACTGTTATCATCAGGTTGTGGACGATCTCAAGGACGTGGATAGCTCGGTGGATTGTTTGCATCATTCTTGTTGTAAATTCAACGGCTACTGTGTGGGATTTGTCAATCCAAGAGCTCATAAGCTGAACCAAGCTCTTGACTCTTTCTGCCTCGCCAACTGATTCAAGGGGAAGTGCTTGCACAGGAGACAATGCTGGATCTTGACGTCCCAAGGGCTGATTGAGATGGCTAAAGTAGCCTCTCCAAGCGCCTACCTCTCTCTCAAGCTTTCTATTCTTTTCCATTTCTTCCTTAAGCTTGTCTTTAAGTGCCTCAAATGAATCGGTTGCCTCATCCAGTGCCTGCTCAACAGTGAGTGGACCAAGCTCAAACGTTTCCACATCATACTCCTCTGCAAGAATTTCACCTTCATACTTGTCCACTACTAGTGTAGCAATCTGTAATTTCGTAGACCCTGTCTCATCTGTGATCATCTTGGACATCTTCGTGGCCTTCCTCTTTTCCGTTGCCTCCTGAGAATTTCCTATAAGGCTCTCTAAGTCAATTACATCATCTTCATCTTCAATCACAATCACCCTCGTCAGTCTCTCTTTCAACCAATCTGGAATGGCGGATCTCGTCTCTCTAACTTGTATTTCTTTAGGCAATGGTTTGTCTTCTCGGAGAGGAGATGTCACTTCATCATCATTCTTGTCTTCATGTAGCTCATTGACTTGGGGAGATCGACTTGACGAATGCTGAGGTGCCTTCCCTTTTTCAGGTTTATCATTCTGTACCATTGACTCCATAGACTCATCAACCTCAGGTACCGTTTTCTCTTGTCCTTCAACTTGACTTGTCCTTTTCTCATGTCGAGAAGATGTGCTTGATGAGCGATCTCGATTGGCCTCTTGCTTCTTCTTGGAGGGTTCCCTTTTCTCAGGTCTTTCTTTCCTCTTCGCGCCTCTAGGATGAGAATTGTCTTCACTTGCGCTTGCTCCTCCTTCCTCTGGTCTTTCCTCCAAAGTAAAAGTCATTGGTACGTTCTGTTCTCTTAACTTTTGATGTTGTACATCCACCCATCTGCGAGTACATGACAAAACTGGAGCCATCAAAGCTCTCAAGTCTGAAATCTCAGGCTCGTTCCAATCTATCTTCACTGCTTTGTCTTCTCTGTCATAGGATGACTGGAGATGTCTGCCACTGTCCTGAGCTTGGTCGGCCACTCTGTAAACTTTGCATTTCCTAATGAAATCTAAAGGTAATCTGGAATGCATCTTTCTTTTCACTTCCAAATCACTTGAGAGATTCATCCAAAAGTCCTCTACCTAAAATTCGTGCTTGTACTTCCTACCAGCTGTCTCTTCCATATACCCATAAGGATCAAAATTCTCCCTCAAGGCAAAGAACGTGAATGAATATAAAGCCAATTCCTTCTCTGCATCATCCAAGGCTTGAGCATTAGGGCATACCTCAACTGAATTCCCCAATATGATGGGCACGAGAATTCCATTTCCATGCCTATGTCTGAATACCTTCGCATAAGCTGCCAACTGCCTAGTTACCTCAAGTAGCACTATCCTGTCTGTCGGATACCTCGGCAACATGTAGGGAGGTGAAGGACACCCATGAACTCTGATATAAGTAAACTTTTGAAACTGGATGAACCAAGCACCATACCTCTTTACAAGCTCTTGCGCATCCAGAGATAGCCAATTGTGAATCTTGCCTTGGAATATCCTAGTGACGTTCATCGTGAAGGTATCATTGACTAACTTGTAGTCACTTCCTGGTGGATGATGCAAATGAACATAAGAGTCACAAACTCACCTCTCCGGATCCTCTTCCGATCATTCCTCTGTGAGGTAGTCCTGCATATTCGAAACTCCTGATCAAGGCATATATGACGTATGAGCTCATGTGAAATGACTTGGTAGGCTTTAGTCTTCTTAATTGCACATCCAGGCAGTGGCTAATAATTCTAGCCCAATGAATCGTTCCTTTCCCTTGAACTATCACTTGGATGAAGTAGAACATCCACTTCTCAAAATAGACGGCTTGAGGAGCCCTTGTAACTCGATTGAGCAAAGTTATCAAATCTCTGTACTCCTCTTGGAAGTCGATCCTATGTGGTGTATTGGGAATCTTGCTCAGGCGAGGACGACTTTTGAGTAACCAATTCTTATTAATGATGCTCAAGCAAGTGTCTGGATCATCTTCATACACTGACCTGGCTCCTTCTAAGCTTTTGTAAATCATATCTTTATGTTCTGGGAGATGGAGAGCTTCACTTATAGCCTCCTCTGAAAGGTAAGCCAAAGTGTTCCCTTCCTTGGATACGATTGATCTTGATTGTGAGTCATAATGGCGGGCACACTCGATCATCAGCTCATAGCATTGGATTGCTGGAGGGAAACTGGCCGCCTTGATGATGCCACTTTCAATTATTCTCTTTGCGACAGGTGATGGCTTGCCAATGTAAGGGACCTCTCGAAACTTCTTGACATTGAAGTTTCCCAAGTTGGTATCTCCAATATTGCTCCACTTGGACATGATCTTGGTCTCCAATTCCTCATTCCTCTGATCTTCCTTCATGAGAGCTGGACGACTAGTAGATGCTCCTGCCTTTGGAGTCGCCATCTTGACACCTACACAACATTTCATAATGAGTAATATACCTTGAAGAGTAAAATAGAAAGGAAGATAAAAGATATTAATTAGGAAACCTCATGATAAATCTTGAGTTATCATTTCCTAATTAGCTACATCAAACTTAGAATTTTAAAAACGAAGCACAAAATTCAAATCTTCAATAATGGTGTCAAGGTGATTTCGCCATACCTCCTCTTGAGAATTAACTCTAAGAAATGATGCAAAAAATAGGAGAATTCACTAGGCAAAATGTGGACCAAAACTCCCTTTAGCAAAATGCGCCTCCTTTAGTCTTCACAAGCATCAACTCCACCACCTCTAGCCTCCAATACTTAGGATAATTCGCTCCAACTAGACCAACTTCTGCACCTTCTTTTGCTCTCCAAATTCGCACTTGACGTAATGAGTGAATGATGGATTAAACTTGATCAAAACACCCCAATTATATAGGGCGCTCACCACTTTGCCTCCCATAGGCCGACTTGGCAAAATAGGCCTAAAAAATAAATAAAATTGCAAAAAGAAGAGGCCGACTTGATAAAATAAATAAAAATAATACCTCAAGCGCTCTATTTTAATTTTAATTTCACAAAAATTAATTTTAAATGCCTTTATAATAAAAAATTCGATTTTCTAAGGCTCAAAATTAATTTATTAATTTATTAAAGGCACAACATATAAATTATAATGGGGCGTCCAAGATGAATAAGTGAAATATATCACAAAATTAACTCAAAACTTAAAATAATGCTTTATCACCTCAAGTCGTTCCCTTAAGTCATAAGAAAAAATACATAAGTTACACGCCTAGGCCAAGGGGGGCATTAAAATATATTAAAAATACTTTTTCCATGTGCTTGAACAACTGCCTTAGTGAACTGAGGGCTAAAAGTACCGAAAACTGCACTGCTAGAAATAGCCTCAGAACTGGACCATTGAAACCTACCAAAAATAGCATTGCCAAATATAGCACTTACTAAAAATAGCATCCTACTAATAATAAGTCCAGAAAAATCTTCAGATCCATTTGCATGTCACACCATCGCGTAGCTCTATGAAAACCCAGAAAAACCCATAAAAATAAGCTGTTCTTGCCCCCACTTACTAAAAATAGTAAGTATACCAAACTCCATTGATTGGTACGCATGTACAATCATTGCGAAACTTTCTGAAAACCCAGAAGGAATTCAAATCAAAACTGTAAAACTACAACAAACAAGCCACCAAAATTGCCAAGCATCCTCCTAGAAAATAGGAAACCCAAATTTTGCCTCTGATTGATCAACGGGTCTCGGGATAGGCTAACGGCCAACTGAACTGATCACTGTTGAGAAGGGGACATTACACATATCTACCACATAAAACTCATCTTGCAGTCGATGGTCACCAATCTGCATAGTCAAATTTGAAATAATGCGAGTGTAAGGGATTTTACGTCCATCACCAACCATCACCTTAAACCCATCATGCTCTTCTGTTTGAAGTCCCCGCCTAGACACAAGCCTCTCATCAATAAAATTATGTTTTGCACCTGTATCAATTAAGGGTACTACACACTGCCCTTGTATAACACCCGTTACCTTGAATGTAATAGAATTTTGAGTTCCTGAATGTTGTGCTAGGGCCTTATCCTCCTTAGGCTCTTTCTCCTTTTCAGATTCTTCTGATGATTCTTCTTCCCCTGAATCAGATTGCTGATCTCATTTTTCTGATATAGTTTCCTCAGCTGAATAGTATTCTATCCGACGCGCCTTCCCTTTAACTGCACATTAATGACCTGGGACCCAAGGTTCTAGATATCTAAAGAATAAATTTCTCTTCCTTAAGTCATTGAGTGTCTCCTTGTCAATTTTGGTAACTGATTCTTTTGCTGATCAGATTCCTTGTGATTTGTTTTTTGTCTTTGTCCGTGTTATGTGAGAACCCTTTTGATTGAAATCTATTCTTTGAAGTGGATGTCTCCATGTCCCTTGCCTTCTTAATGGCTTCTTGCAATGTCGGGGGATTGAGAGCCTTAAATCCTCTCAACGGATCAGAAGCCCATCCATAAACAACACCATGAGCCTCCTCTGTGAAATATCAGTAACCAATACTGAGAGCCTTTGAAATTCTGAGATGTAATTCTCCAATGATCCCCATTGTTTTAACTGTGCCAACTCCTTAAAATGTTGTTTTGGATCCTTCCTATCAAATCTTTCTATCAATCGTTCTGTAAACTCAACATGGGAAGTGATTTGGTCATGTCCCATAGTCACCATGTCATGGTGCCACCACTCATGTGCAACTCAATCTAGGTGTATAGCGGCATATTTAATGGCTTCTTCTTTAGGCATAGTGTGATGTCCCCTTCTAGTTGACATTTGTCAGTTGAGTAGATTAGCTTATCAGTGACCCTCGTAGGCTGATGAGGTTGGGTAGAGGGTCCTCCAGAGTTTGATTCACCACCTTCAGAGCAAACAGTCTAGGTTTGGTCTTCGTTTGAGGTCTCTAGGACTCCGTTTGAGATACTTTCTATTTTTAGTAGTCCTGCTATTTATAGCCAGTAGGTTGGGCAAGGACAGATTATGGTTTGGCAGTCTCCAGTTCAGACGGCAGGCATTTCTGATGAGTACTTAGAGAGATATTAATATTTAATTATTTTTAATTAAATATTAAATGGCGAACTTTAATGTTTTAATGTTTTAAAAGTCACTTTAAGTTATAACTTAAGTGAGGGTCTATTTCTCATCAGATGGGGCCAATTTTTATATTAAATGGAAGATGATTTATTTTTTGACACTTCAATAGTCAAAAATAAATAATAAAAGTTAAAACATCATTAAAGGCCAAATCGCATCTTTCTTGGGAATTGCACCAATCCTAAATGGAGAAGATTAAAGAAGATTTTAGGTCTTCTTTCATTATTCTAAGTTTTGATATTTTTGTTTGGAGCTGTGAGAGGAGTTTTTGTCCAAGGGTTTCAGCAGAAGATTCTTCTGCAGTGATCAGAGGTATCAGTACAGGAAAACGTGGGATTCTTGTACAACAACATCAGAGGCTATGAAATATCAGCTGATCTTGCTATTCCAGTTGGTTTCATTTAGAAGCCAAGTTTGTGCTAATTAATCAGAGAGGCGCCGCCTTTTCTCCAGTATTAGGTTGCAGTAGCAAGAGGGAAACATAGGCATCCATGAGAGATTGTTTATCAGTGGCTGTATGGCTGCCTGGAAAGTAGTGCCAAACACCAGAAGGGCTACGATTTTCACATTGGAGGAACCAAAAAAATATAAAAGAATAGCAGAAGGGACGCCTTGCCTATGTCTCTCCATTGGGCTAACCTGCATGTGATTTGGGTCAATTGGGAATAAATTATGGCTTGCTGTCATAAAAACTGTGTATGACCAGCAATAAGGAAATAAGGGTTCTTACAGAATGTCCTGATATTTATCAGTTCTTCTCTTGCTTTGTTTGTTTATGTATTGAGCATTAATAAATGATGAACAGATGTAATAAGGGTTTGATCAGTATTGTTGAATTATAAATTGATTTCCTGCAAATACCCATCGTTGCTTTTTGTGCTTAAGTTTGTCAAAATTTTATTTGTTGTTACAAATTTGCAAAGAACATAGTTGAAACGCAACAGGTTCAGTTAAACGTCAGTTGTCTCACTTGAGGGCCTGTTAAGGTTCCTGCAGTGGTATCAGAGCTAAATCCTGCCATCCTAAGGGTTTAGCAATTACATGCAGTCGCAGGAAACGGGTTCACACAGGTATTACACACGCAACAGAGCCTTTCGTGAAGGAGAATAGAGTCTTAACAGGCAGTCAGATACCATTGGTGAAAGGCATACAGGCAGCCCAACCAGAGGTCACAGAGCTGAGGATGAGGAGACAAGAGAATTTTTTAGGACTATGGCTATGGGGAAGCAGCAGGTTGCTCAGGCTTTATAGGCACTCACCACCATGATGGAGTGTATGAATCCTCTGAACCAAAACAATCAAGAACCAGAGGACAATAGGAGTGTAGCCAATATTCCTAGACCTCACAGGGTAGCTACACGCACAGTTGACAGGCCTTCAAGGCCTAATTTCTTGGCAGAAGAACCTGAGGATGTTGCCAGAGTTGAGGTAGAGCCTCTCTTTGTTGATAATGTTATGACGGTACATGATGAGTGGAGTCTTCTTCCACCTGATGTGAGGCAGAATCTGAATTTTGATCAGTTCATGAGGCAAAAACGGGAGGTAGAGAGAAACAGGCAAGAGAGGAGGCCTCGTTTCCAACATAGAGATCTTGAGTTTGCCACAAGCAAGGTCACTCTACCTTATTATGATGGCAGCGGTGCAGTTATAGCTAGATCTTGGATCCATAAACTGGATACATACTTCACACTGATACCCATGATTGAAAGGGATGCAATTAAGTTTGCAACCTTACACTTGGACGGTACTGCACATGAGTGGTGGCATAATGGACTCATCACTCTCCAACATGATGAGATTACCACCTACCAAGAGTTCGCTGATTTGTTAGTAGAGAGGTTTGATAAGAAAGACCCTGAGTCATACTTCCGGGAGTTAGCACAGCTGAAACAAACAGGGAACTTGGAGGTGTATGTTTCAGAGTTTTTGAAGCTGTCATGCATGGTAAATAACATGTCAAATCAGCGATCAATAGTTTTGTTTATAGAGGGACTCATGGAGCCTTTGAGAGGCTGGGTAAACGCATTTGATCCCCCAACACTTCAACTCGCCATTAAAAAGGCACGAAGTATGGATGTGACAGCCACTCAAAATAAATTTGGGACAAAAGGGTCAACATCTTTCAAAGATAATAGGAATTTCAGCAAAGGGAAAGAAAAATCAGACTTTAGAAATGATTACAAGCCAAAGCCAGCAGCCCCTCCCTTAGATCGGGAGACACTTAACGATTTAAGGCAAAAGAAACTCTGTTTTTATTGCAAAGGTCCATATGATGCCAACCATGACTGTCCTTTGAGGCCTAAGGGCAGGGCAAACAGAGTAATGTGGGCATATTATGAAGATTCTGAATCTGATCATGAAGGTCAACCTACTTGTTATGAGAATCTAGAGGCTGAAGATGACACACAGGAACTTCCGAGACTTGAAAAAATGGATGCAAAAGGTGATGAGCACCTTAAGGAGGCACTTCTCATGAGTATTCAGCAGGAAGGGTCATTTAGAATGAGAGGAGTACTTGCTGGTCAGAAAGTTATTACACTGCTGGATATCGGAGCCACACATAACTTTATTGATGCCAGGTTGGTGGAGAAGAAAGGAATCCAAACAGAGGAGTTTGAGGGCATTCGTGTGAAGGTGGCAGATGGTTACACTTTAAAGTGTAATAGGATGATTACACAACTCCCATTACGTGTAAACAATTATGAATTCAAGACTGATTTCTATGTGGTTCAGATGGGAGACACAAATTTGGTCCTTGGAATGATGTGGTTGCATGAACTAGGCAAGTTTACACTTGACTTGCAGGAGATGGAGATGTCTTTCACCATTGATGAGAAAACACATGTGCTGAAAGCGATTAAGGACAGCAATTTTAGAATGATTACTCTTAGGCGGATGGAGAGGCTTGTACGCCATGATCAGACTGAGTGGGCAGCATAGTGTATGATCATGCCCATACAGTAGGATGCTCAAAAGGTTGAATATCATCCTGACATTCAAACACTGAGAACCAAACATAGCAAGGTTTTCAGTGACATACCATCAGGGAGGCCACCAGATAGGGGTTTTGAGCACATCTAGGAGGGAGCGAAGCCAGTGATGATTACTCCATATAGACATCTGAAGCGCCCGAAAGATGAAATAGAGAAAACCATACAGTAGCTTTTGACCATGGGACATATTCGGCCTAGTAAGTCCCCCTTTGCTTCTTCAGTTGTTTTGGTGAAGAAGAAGGATGGCACATTGCGGATGTGTATTGATTACAGGGTCCTTAATAAGAGGACGATCAAAAACAGATATCCTATTCTGCGTATTGATGAACTCATAGATGAATTACATGGGGCCTGTTATTTTTCAAAGATTGATTTGAGATCAGGCTATCACCAGATCAGTGTTCATGAGTAGGATATTGAGAAGACTGCTTTTCGTTGTCATTATGGACATTTTGAGTTTGTGGTTATGCCATTTGGGCTAACCAATGCTCCCGCTACTTTCCAGTCCACAATGAACAAAGTCTTCAGACATCAGTTGAGGAAATCAATATTGGTGTTCTTTGATGATATACTGGTTTACAGTCGTCCTTGGGAGGATCACCTCAGTCACCTAGATACAGTTTTGAGCATTCTGAGTAGGGAGTCCTTGTATGCCAAGGAATCCAAATGTGACCTTGGAATGATTGAGTTATTGTACTTGGGCCATATTATCAGTGCAGAGGGAGTGCGGATGGATCCCGAGAAGATCTGTGCTATTGTAGATTGGCCTACTCCAGTGAACCTCACTCAGCTGTGTGGGTTGTTGGGCCTATGTGGTTTCTACCGCCGTTTTGTTAACGGTTATTCGCGCCATGCGGCACCTTTTACAAACTTGATGAAAAAGGGTGCCTTCTTATGGACTCCTGAGGCCCAGGAGTGTTTTGAGAGGTTCAAGGAGCTCATGACTTCATGTCCAGTACTTGCTACACTTGACTTCTCGAAGTCATTTGAGTTACAATGTGATGCCTCAGGTGAGGGCATTGGGGTGGTGCTTATGCAGGACAAGCACCCTATTGCTTATGAGAGTAGGAAACTCCGTGGACCTGAGAGAATTTACAACATTTATGATAAGGAAATGTTGGCCATAATGCATGCACTGGCCAAGTTTAGACAGTACTTAGTGGGCAGCAAGTTTTGCATTAAGACTGACCATAATAGTTTGAGACATTTCCTTGGGCAGCGTGACTTAAATGACAAGCAACAAAAGTGGGTCAGCAAACTTTAGGCTTACAACTTTGATATTTCCTATATCAAAGGCACACAGAACGTAGTTGTAGATGCCTTGTCACGTCGTCCCCACCTGAATTCTATGGTCCAGATAGCAGAGGATTGGCGGCATATTATAGTGGCAGAGTACGCCAAAGATAGCTGGGCTGCAGGTGTGATAGAGGGGTCAGTAGTTTACAACAGGTATAGAGTTGTAAATGAATTGATCATTTACAAGGGGAGAGTGTACTTGATCCCAGGATCGGAGTTGAGGAGTAGGGTATTGCGGTTTTGTCATGATGAACCGATAGCAGGACATCCCGGGCTTTTCAAAACCTACAGACAGGTTCGTGAGCGCTTCACGTGGAAAGGGCTCAAGGCAGATGTTCTACAGTATGTTAGAGAGTGCCCTGTTTGTCAGTAGAATAAACAGGAGCATACATACCCTGCTGGTTTACTTCAGCCACTTCCAATTTCTGAAAGGAAGTGGGAATGTTTGTCTATGGATTTCATCACAGGGTTACCGAGAGTGTAGGGACGTGATTGCATATTTGTGGTTGTGGATCGTTTGACGAAGTATGCTCACTTCTATCCGATCACCACCACTTATTGAGCTATTCAGGTAGCAGAGTTATTCTTTAGAGAGGTATTCAGATTACATGGTTTGCCTCGGAATATTGTCAGTGATGGGGACACGTGGTTTTTGAGCCACTTTTGGTAGGAGCTTTTTAGACTCTGTGGGACCGATCTTACACCGAGCACCAGTTACCACCCCCAGATTGATGGCCAGATTGAGATAGTTAACAAATGGGTGGAGGGATACCTCAGGAACTATATTTCAGGGCAGCAAAAGGCGTGGGTGAAATGGATTTACCTCTGTGAGTACTGTTACAATACCACTCACCACATGTCCATTCAGATGACTCCATTTACAGCACTGTACGGGTATGAACCTCCCAGTTTCATTGACTTATTGCTGAGTGACAGTGGGGTGCCTAGTGCGGGAGACATGATATAGGAGAGTCAGGACATTGTGAAGACTCTTAAGGAAAATATAGCCAAGGCACAAAATCAGCAAAAACAATATGCTGATCAGAAGAGGACAGAGAGGTCATTTGAGGTAGGAGACATGGTGTATTTGATGTTGCAGCCTTATCGACAGTCTACTCTCAGGAGTGGAGCAGAGAAGCTCAAGCCTCGATATTATGGCCCTTTCAGAGTAACCAGGCGTATAGGTGAGGTGGCTTATGAGTTGGATTTACCGGCAGATAGCAAAGTACACAATGTGTTTCATGTGTAACGTCTCAAAAAGGCGTTGGGACACTGTATTGTTCCTTCCACGGTCTTACCACCCCTAGATGATGAGGGAAAGTTGATACTCGTACTTGAGGCTATCATTGAGTTCAGGGAGAGGAATTTCAGGAGACGAACTATCACAGAATACCTGGTGAAATGGAAGGATTTGCCAGTAGAGGATGCTACTTGGGAGAGCGAGGAGATTTTACAGCATCTGGAGTTGAGATTGCTTGAGGACAAGCAATTTCAGGAGGGGCGGACTATGATGTCCCCTTCTAGTTGACATCTGTCAGTTTGAGTAGATTAGCCTATCAGTGACCCTCGTAGGCTGATGAGGTTGGGTAGAGGGTCCTCCAGAGTTTGATTCACCACCTTCAGAGCAAGCACTCCAGGTCTGGTCTTCGTTTGAGGTCTCCAGGACTCTGTTTGAGATACTTTCTATTTTTAGCAGTCTTGCTATTTATAGCTAGTAGGTTGGGCAAGGACAGATTTTGGTTTGGCAGTCTCCAGTTCAGACGGCAGGCATTTCTGATGAGTACTTAGAGAGATATTAATTTCTAATTATTTTTAATTAAATATTAAATGGCGAACTTTAATGTTTTAATGTTTTAAAAGTCACTTTAAGTTATAACTTAAGTGAGGGTCTATTTCTCATCAGATAGGGCCAGTTTTTATATTAAATGGAAGATGATTTATTTTTTGACACTTCAATAGTCAAAAATAAATAATAAAAGTTAAAACATCATTAAAGGCCAAATCGCACCTTTCTTGGGAATCGCGCCAACCCTAAATGGAGAAGATTAAAGAAGATTTTAGGTCTTCTTTTCATTATGCTAAGTTTTGATATTTTTGTTTGGAGCTCTGAGAGGAGTTTTTGGCCAAGGGTTTTAGCAAAAGATTCTTCTGCAGTGATAAGAGGTATCGGTACAGGAAAACGTGGGATTCTTGTACAACAACATCAGAGGCTGTGAAATATTAGCTGATCTTGCTCTTCCAGTTGGTTTCATTTAGGAGCCAAGTTTGTGCTTATTAATCAGAGAGGCGCCGCCTTTTCTCCAGTATTAGGTTGCAGCAACAAGAGGGAAAGATAGGCATCCATGAGAGATTGTTTATCAGTGGCTGTACGGCGGCCTGGAAAGTAGTGCCAAACACTGGAAGGGCTACGATTTTCACATTGGAGGAACCAAAAAAATATAAAAGAATAGGAGAAGGGACGCCTTGCCTATGTCTCTCCATCGGGCTAACCTGCAAGTGATTCGGGTCAATTGAGAATAAATTATGGCTTGCTGTCATAAAAACTGTGTATGACCAGCAATAAGGAAATAAGGGTTTTTACAGAATGTCCTGGTATTTATCAGTTCTTCTCTTGCTTTGTTTGTTTATGTATTGAGCATTAATAAATGATGAACAAATGTAATAAGGGTTTGATCAGTATTGTTGAATTACAAATTGATTTCCAGCAAATACATTTAGTTGCTTTTTGTGCTTATGTTTGTCAAAATCATATTTGTTTTTACAAATTTGCAAAGAACACACTTGAAACGCAACAGGTTCAGTTAAACGTCAGTTGTCTCAGTTGAGGGCCTTTTAAGGTTCCTACACATAGGATTAAGCTGAAGGTAAGTATCCACCTTTTGAACCCAAGCTCGTGCTGTAGTCTTCTCAGAAGCATCAAAATATGGTAGAGACAACTTCGCTACTTTCTTCCACAACTTGAAGTTCTGGTTCTTGTCTCCTGCACAAGGCATGTGTCTTCTCCTCACATCAATGTAATCTTGTTGAGATATAGCCGCTTGGAAATCGGGTCCTCCACTCTCCCAATCTCTTCTGAATTGATCTTGTAAGTTGGTGATCTGAGGATCATTCACGGGTTGTGCTGGTGCCCTAGGTGGGAAGGTAGGTAGAAGAGGTATGGAGCTCACCGTTCTAGTTGGCTGAGTTACATGCCCAAAGTTATTATCCACATTTCCTCTTCCATTGCCCCTATTACCATTTTGTCCACTGTTGTGTCCATTATGACCTCCATTGTTTCCTCCATTATTTCCACCATTGTTTCCGCCATTATTTACACCATTGTTTCCACCATGAGGTGGTGTACTTAGAGGAGGACGTCATAACAGTTTCTGCCTCGTACTCCTTCACTAACCTCGACATGGTTGTCGCAGTAATTTAATAATTGAATTGAGAGTCCAAATAGTGCACCTTATTGCCTATACAATACATCATTATACACTAGTGTTATGCTGTTGTTGGGGACGAGGGGACAAAGGGCCTAAGTTTGGGGACGGTGGGGGTATGGTGGCGGGGGAGGGGGGGTGGTGGTGTTGATATACATATGGTAGTTGAAAAACTAGTTGTCAAATGATGTATAAGAATTACATTTCAAATGAAACTATGGAAAATTAGTAAAATTCTAAAATAGCAAAATTGCTGATATACATATGGTAGTTGAAAAACTAGTTGTCAAATGATGTATAAGAATTACATTTCAAATGAAACTATGGAAAATTGGTAAAATTCTAAAATAGCAAAATTTGAAATACTAAATACGAAGATTTTTTGAATGCTAAATAAAATTTGACAAATGAAATTGTCAAATTGGAGATTTCTATTATATCGAAAAGATGAATATTTGATATCATAAAGATGATTACATCATTACAATGAGTAGCAATAGCATTATAGATACTAGCATGATATCAAAATTAGAGTGAAGTACAAATATCAAAATGTGAAAATGTAGTGAAGGGAGGCCTCTAATCGTCTGCAAACTCCTCATCGCTAGACCCGCTGAACTCCTCATGGTCAAGATCCCTCAAACTAGCACCAACCAGCCTTGCATTTGAAGTGGTAGCATCCTCATCAACCTGTGATGGCTCCTTTGGCTCTACATCACATCGTGCCGCTGGACTCTATCTGTACACAAAGTGTCTTGTGGTCAATGAGACACAAAGCACTATGTATAGCCACAAGCTTCTTTGCTCTCTTAGAGGCAAGTCTGTTCCTCTTAAGAGAGTGGATGAAGCTATATGTAGACCAGTTCCATTTAGCAGCTGAAGAACTAGAAACTTGGGATAGCATACGAATTGTTTGAGTGGTTGTCAAAGATTTCTGACCACGGCAATTCCACCACAAAAGTGGGTCCTCCTGTGCCATAGTTTCTATATTCATCTTTGCCGTGTCTGAATAAGTGGCAAATTTTGTCCACTTGTTGTGAATTATGCCATCATCTCTAGCATCATACATATTCTCTATGCACCTAAAGAACCCCGCCTTCACCTCATCATCCGAATCGATGTAACTCTTCTAGACCTAGCCTTGTACCACTTAGGATTCAAGGCATAGGCAACCATATGCAAGAGAGTGTTGAGCTTGTGTCATGTGTGCTAAATGATTGGCCAAATGTGCTCATTGTAGAATACTAAAGTGGGGTCCTTCACTCGCACAATAGCCCTCATCTGGTCAAGCATAGAATCGATGCACTCATACACCTCTCCAAGGTTGGGTGTGTCCCAATCCCCATATGTAATGACTTAGAAAACTGGAGCAATGATGGAGACTATGTGTTTTGCATTAGTCCAAAACACATCACTCTTCACTATCTCATTCACCCTTTTCCCCTACTCTATCTTGTCCTCGGCCCACCTTGTCATGTCCCCAAATAGACTCCATCCAGTATTGTTAACATTAAGAAAGCTCCTTTTATTATCTTTATAATGAAGTACAAATAGTTACATAATAACAATCAATGATCTACAAGAACTCTTGAATGACGTAATCAATAATGCAATTGGAATATATAAGGTATCAAATATTAGTGGCAAGAATCAGAATCTCCATAAAGACTTGGATACCAAATGAAAGAGAGTAACAAAGGGTCGCCAACCTTAGGGAAGATTAATTGCCAATTGAAGTTGTTGACGATCAATAATTAGAAGAAGAGTGCGATTGAATCAGAGAATCGGTTTACCCATTTCAAAGGAGACAAAACCATTCGCTCCAAAGGCTATAAAAGAGTACCTACCGACAAGTCCAAAGAGGGGGGGAATTCTTTATCTGATCATCAAGCATAAAGCTAGTGGTTCTGACGTGTATTGTCAAACGCTACATATCAGGTGCTCAAGAGTGGGAAGAGGTTTAATAAATATAAGTCGGTTTACATAGGAAGCCACTTCACCATTATATGGTGCATGTGAAGTTAAAGATTTACACATATAAATTGCCGAAGACATCTCTTACGGCAAAAATGGTAGAGTTTAAATCTTATTTTATAGTCCAAGTTGGACCGCTCTTGGTGAGCAAATGTCGTAGGCACAATATTGGTTGCAGAAGCTAAATCATCTCATATCCAAAAATAGTAATAGCCCCAACCAAAGAATGATTTATAATTTAACATGTCAATATCTATTAGCAAGGGAAACATCGATAAAATCCGTGACAAGCATCTCCATTACTACAAAGGTTCACATTCGCACACGATACATGATCAATATTCAATCACTGATGGAGACCGATATATTTAATATGAAACTCATGATTAATAATTCTATTGGTATGAATAAGCCGAACAAATGATTAAGACGCGCAATTAAAGGGAAGGCACGATTACTGAAAGGAAGAGGCAAACGACTTGAAGAGCTACGAGATGTAACTCTTGGGTTCCCCTCTCAACCATATACAACCAGACGACATACTTAAGAAAGAGAAGGATGGATACTGCAGGGATGAATGGAAAATTTCGACATATACATCGCCTTATTAGATCTTTGATGTAAGCATTGACCATTGGGGATGTCGGTAGGAGGAAGGCACATCATCACCACAGATATAAATATAGCTCCATGGAAGACATTGACACGTTATTACCACAAACAAGAATTGATAGAATCTGTTAATTGATGGATACCGGAATTGAACCAGGAAGATCCAATGAAATGGATTGTATGACCAATCAAATGATTATTTTTATGAAGGATGCAATCTATAGGCTACTGTGATTCTTAAATGAGTCACTATAGATGGTACGACTAATAATGGCAATATGTTTCTCTGTCATATTGCAAGAGTGGGGGGTGGCGAAAGGAGGAATATATGAATAACATCAGAAACGAGAATGGTGGCATCATTGACCAAAAGCAGCGATCGATAAGGGATGATAGCAATTGCAACGCTCACGGAATGGTCGATTACAATCTAGGAGAATGTACTGCAGTTACTATTTGATGCGGACTAGCCAAGATCTATACATAGTCAAACAAATCATTAGTATTAAAGAGATAAGAGCAATTATGGCCTAGAGTAATCTATATGAATTTAGAAGTAATACGATTGGGGACAGGGATCAGAGATGGAGGTTCTTATTTCATAGGAAAGCACTCAATAAGAGTAGCAGATCAAATCAGAACTGTTTTTAAGTTACAGGCAGTAACAACATTGTTATTGATTTGGATCTTATTTTAGTAGAGTAGAGGTTTATGATATAGAAGAACTACTATCAAGTATATAAATCGGGAAAGCTATGAAGATAAGTCCTATTCTTCAGAATTATTCTTAAAAATTTAAATTAAATATCATAATGAAATGTCTTCACTTTGGGTAAATTTATATTACAGTTCTCACTTTAAGTTTGAATGATTGTCTCAGGATTAAATTAAGGGAAATCCCAAATGGGGACATTACACACCTATTCCACTTTGCTGTCATAACCGTGAGTTGCAATGCCTCTTGCAACTCATTCATTCTCTCCAAGAGAATGAAATAGGATGCATATCTGATCTAAACTGGTTTCAAGAACTCCTTCGAGAAGGTCTTGAAGACTGCATGCGAAGTGTGGTGGTTGTAGATAAACATCTGCACATCTTTCACATTGCTTACCACTCCTCTAATCTAGTCAATCTTCCCCATGTCCTTGAGTACATTGTTCATGGCATGCACACAACATGGAGTCCGCCAAATATGTCTGTAGCCTGCCTCAATAAGTTTCCTTGTAGCTCTGCACACGTGCTGCATCTGTCACTATTTGGACCACAATTTCTGGCCCAAGCTCCTCGATAGCCTCCCTGAGGACCTGTTGTGCGAATCGCACACCCATCCCTGTCTTGGATAGGGACCCCCCCCATTTTGTGCCTTTCTGTCTTTGCGGAAGAGGAAGGGGATATGAAGGATCAAGTTGGTGAATGATGGAGTCTGGAATGTCATCTTGATCTCCAAATGCCCTAAAATTTGGCTAAGTTTGGAATTTCTTGACCCTGAAATTTGGCTAAGTCTGGAATGTCCTGATCTTGAAATTTGACTAACTCTGAAAAACTGAGGAAACCTCCAAAAACTAGAATTTGCAATATAACTCCTGGAGGTCTGAAACCACTCTCAAACATCCTGAAAGTATATATGGAATATAACTTAAAGTATAAGTGATATACTTAAATGTTATATTCCATGAAATGATCCTTCAGCGAGATCTGGATAAACTTGTCCAAGTGCCCAAGCTCGCGCTCCTTGAAGAAAACGTTTAAAATCGCCCAAAATGCCCAATTTTGGACCCAGAGGCAAAAACTGGAAAATGTTTGAAAGTTGCAAAAAGCCCCCAGAGGTCCGAAAATCACTTAAGTTGTCCAATTTCGGACCCTGGGCCAAAAAGTGAAAAAGTTGACAAAACTGGCTGGAGGTCCGAAATTCACTTAACTTGCCAAAAGTGCTTTTAGGTCCGAATTTCACTTAAACGCCCAATTTCGGACCCTGGCTCCGAAATTTCAAAGTTTGTTATAAATTTGCAAAAAGAACCCAGAGGTCCGAAAATCACTTAAAATCCTCAATTTCGGACCATGGGGCAAAAGGTTGAAAAGGTAAAAAACTTGCCAAAAGGTAGTTTAGGTCCGAATATATTCCCAGTTCGCCCAAAACATTCAAACCTCCGAATTTTCAAAAACGCCTTCAAACCTCCAAAATTTGCAAACGCCTTTATAAGATCCGAAGTTTTTTAAAGGAATTTGCGAAGCATGTTGAAGGTCCGAAATTCGCACAGGTTGTAGAAGGGGCCTAAGGGTCCGAAGTCTTCAAAAGTTTACACAATGTGCTTAGGGTCCGAAAATAATCCAACTTGCAGAAAACGCCTTAAGCTCCGAAAATCGCAAAAGCGTTAAAAGTCCCGAAATTCGCCAAAGGACCTTCATGGTGCGAAATATGGGTAAATTCCCCAAAAAATGCCCCAAGCTCCGAAAACCAGAAAAGGCATGAGTGTTATGATTTTAAAATTTGCAGAAGTTCTTCAAACCTCCATAATCGCGCCATAAAACCATTCAAAACGCCCAAGGATCAGATTTCACATTCGAAGAGAAAGGAGAAACATTTTCAAGATACATCTCACAAAGAGCTTCTGAAGCCAGACGTCGTAATTAAATTTAATGTTTGTTAAATTAAATTATTTAATTTTTCAAATTGATTTAATGAAGTGAAATTGGTTGATTGATTGTAGGACGTCATTAAAGAACCAGGAGAAAAAACCTGAAACGCAAATCAAGGAAGGATCGCAATCAAGGCCAGGCGCTGAAAACTGGAAAAAGAAAAAGATGTGGGAACGTGCCGCAGGAGCGCGAGAGCAACCAAACATTGGGAACCATGCCGCTGAACAAAGATGAAGTCCACTACCGGGATCAAAGACCAAAGAACACTCTGAATGCTGCAAGTTTATGCATTATCAAGAAAGTGCACAACTGGATTTAATTCAAGGAATTCAATTCCTAAAAAGCTGAAATTGCTTTATTGTAAACTGCCTATGGGTCCTGTGCAAGATATTTTTGTGGATAACTATTCCCAACCACCAAGAAGATTGGATAGACCTGAATTAAAGCCAAATAGTGGTACTGTTGACGTGTATTTTATACACCATCATACACAGAATAAAATACCAATAGGCATCTTATCCTCTCTTGAGAAAAAGCCTCTAATTGCTGAAGATTCGCATAAAGGATCAGTTAGGAAGACTCCAAGGTTCTGGTTAGTAGGGTCTCTACGTGTGGACAAGCTTCCAGCGGTATGATGTGATTTGCTGTTTCCTTCAAGGGGTCTTACATATTCCGAAAGCTAAAGATTTGCTAAACTAAAGAAACTATTCAAAAATAACAAAAGAGTAGGGTTTGAAAGAGGTCTAATCTAATTTATCCCTAAGAATGACTTCGTATGCACAAGATTGGGCAAGATTCAACCAACTTCAATTTTGCCATAAGATAACAACTCAATTGAAATTAGTGCGATCTTCTAAGGTAACAAAATGATATTCAATGCATCAAAGATCAAGGACACTACCACGAAAGTACATATCCAAGCTGCAATAATGATTGAAGATTAAGGGATTCAAGGTATTCTCCAGTCGACCACGCAAGGCGTTCCTACAATCAGCAAGAAGCTAGTGGTTTGGATTACGAATCCTACCAAAGATCAAGTCTCACACTATGTCCTTCAAATTAACACACTACTTTGATTGAGCATGATTCAAGTAAATTAAACAACCATGAAGATAACCAAGAAAGTTGCAACAAAACACCATAACTTCAATATTTTATTGATTTCCAAGTCATCATGTACAACAATTGCTTGAATTCCTCTCTTCAAAACTCAATCTTGCTACAAAATAAAATTGCTTCTAGCTCTAATCTCTCTAATACAATAAACTCTCTGATATCTAACTATTGACTATTACTAAATGAAATGAAAAATGGGGGTATAAATAGCATCCCCAATTACAATGAAAGGTCCAGATCGAAAGTAGATCAATGGTCAAGATCATGACACCTAAACCCTAATTAGGGTTTGTTACAAATGGCCTCCTTTTTACTGAACAATATTAAATACATAGCCAAATATTAAATTTGGCACAAAAATCTAGGAGACATAAACCAATGACAAATAAGATGTCATGTCATCTATAACAACCTTTCATCTAGAACCTTATTCCCTTTCCAATGTTCTTTTTTGGCATATGCAATGAATCTTGTCACGATTCCTTCGATTTCTGCAATTGGAATCTCGGGAAGATTCTTCATACTCTCTTCCAAGTGGATGACCTGATCGAATGCATCTAGAAGAGCTGCGTCCCAAGTAGATTCAAGTTCCTTTGTTCTTTCAATCAGGAGCATGGTGGCAAACATTTGATCATATTGCTCATCTGTAACATTTGCGTCCTTGCAAAAGATGACCTTGATTCTATCCTCTAACTCCTGCATATCCACATCTGTCTCGACCTCGATCCTTCTGCCAAGAATGGTACGAAGTACCTCAAATACTCTGTCCTGGATCGGATTGATCATCTCCTCAATTTGGCCACATCTAACACTGATGTCCCCGAAGAAAACACTCTTCATATGGAGTAAGGTTGACCACTGAAACAAACTGTGAGATTCTCCATCCAAGATCTTCTCTTGCGCTAAAACTTTCCTTGATGTGTGTCTAATTACCTTCAAGACAGGAATGACGACATCTTTGGTATGGGCAAATGCAGCTACTGTTATCATCAAATTGTGGATTATCTCAAGAACTTGGATAGCTTGATGAATAATCTTCATCATCCTTGTTACAAACTCTATGGCCACTGTATGAGATCTATCCATCCAATTACTTGTACGTTGGACTATGTTCCCGAATCTTTCTGCTTCATTGATTGATTGAAGTGGAAGTGCTTGCACTGGTGATCTAGCTGGATCCTGACGTCCCAAAGGTTCGTTGATGTGACTGAAATATGTCCTCCATGCACCGACCTCTCTCTCAAGCTTTCTATTCTTCTCCATTTCTTCTCTAAGCTTGTCTTTCAATGCTTCAAATGAATCGGTGGCATCATCTAGCGTCTGCTCTGCTGTAGAGTGTGCTAACTCAAATGTCTGTATATCATATTCCTCTGCTAGGATCTCACCTTCATATTTGTCTGCTGCCGGTGTAGCTATCTGCAGTTTTTTGGATCCAGTCTCATCTCGAATCATCTTGGACATCATAGTAGCCTTTCTCTTCTCTGTTACTTCGTGTGAACGTCCAACAAGGCTCTCTAAATCAATAGCATTGTCCTCGTCTTCTACTACGATCACCTTGGTTAATCTTTCCTTCAACCAATCTGGAATAATCGATCTTGTTTCTTGAACTTGAATCTCTTTGTGCACTATTTCCTCCTGTCTGGGAGGAGATGTCATCTCATTATCTTCTTTATCTTCATCTAACGCATAATCCTGGAGAGATCCATCTGGTGAACCATGCTGGGCCTGTCCTTCTTCCTGCCTGTCATTCTGTACCATAGACTCCATGGATTCTTCCACTTGAATTGTTCTCTTCTCAGGTCTAGAAGAAGTACCGGATGATCGATCTCTGTTAGCCTCTTGTTTCTTCTTGGAAGATTCTCTCTTTCCAGGTCTCTCTTTTCTCTTCGAACCTCTTGGATGGAGATTGCCCTCACTGGCACATCGAAGGTTACCTTCACCTGAATTTCTAGGATTAGGATTGCCTTCACTCACACTAGCTCCACCTTCGGCAGGCTTCTCTTCCAAAGTGAAAGACATAGCTATGCCTTGTTCTCTCATCTTCTGATGCTGTACGTCAACCCATCTGCGAGTACAAGACAAGACTGGTGCCATCAAAGTATCTAAATCCACGACCTCGGGCTCATTCCAATCCAACCTTATTGTTTTGCTTTCTCGATCATAGGATGACTGGATATGTCTGCCACTGTCCTGAGCTTGGTCGGCCACTCTATAAATCCTGCATTTCCTGATGAAATCCAAAGGCAATCTAGAATGCATTTTCCGTTTCACTTCAAGATCATCTAAGAGATTCATCATAAAATCTTCTATTTGGTACTCATGCCTAAACTTTCTGCCGACTGTCTCCTCTAAATGTCCATGTGGATCAAAGCTTTCTCTCAAAGCAAAAGATGAAAAAACATACAAGGCTAACTCCTTCTCTGCGTCATCCATGGCTAAAGCATTAGGACATACCTCAACTGAATTGCCCAATATAATAGGTACCGGAACTCCATTCTGATGTCTGTGTCTGAATGCCCTCGCATATGCTGCCAACTGTCTTGTTACTTCAAGTAACACAATTCTGTCTGTCGGATATCTCGGCAACATGTATGGTGGTAAAGGACATCCATGCACTCTAATATAAGTGAACTTGGGAAACTGAATGAACCAAGCACCGTACCTCTTTATGAATTCCTGTGCATCCTGAGATAACCTGTTGTGAATTCCACCTTGCAACGTCCTTGTGATGTGCATCGTGAAGGTATCATTAACTAACTTGTAGTTACTTCCTGGCGGATGATGCAAGTAGGCATAGGAATCGCAAGCTCTGACCTCGCCGGGTCCTCTTCCAATCACTCCTCTGTGAGGTAGTCCTGCGTACTCAACACTCCTAATCAAGGCATAGATGACGTATGAATTCATGTGGAAGGACTTAGTAGCCTTGAGTCTCCTCAACTGTATGTCCAAGCAATGGCTAATCATTCTAGCCCAATGTATCGTACCTTTCCCTTGAACGATCACCTGGATGAAGTAAAACATCCACTTCTCAAAATAGAAGGCGTGAGGGGCTCCTGTAACTCGGTTGAGCATGGTAATCAAATCTCTATACTCCTCCTGGAAATCAATCCAGTGCGGTGTGTTCGGGACCTTGCTCAGACGGGGACGGCTCTTAAGTAGCCAGTTTTTATTGATTATGCTTAGACAAGCGTCTGGATCATCTTCGTACATTGACCTGGCTCCTTCTATGCTCTTGTATATCATGTCCCTGTGCTCTGGAAGATGGAAAGCTTCACTTATAGCTTCCTCTGAAAGGTACGCCAAAGTGTTTCCCTCATTGGACATGATCGTCCTAGACTGTGGATCATAATGACGAGCACACTCGATCATCAACTCATGGCACTGAACAACTGGAGGAAAGCCGGCCGCCTTAATGATGCCACTCTCGATTATCCTCCAGGCGACAGGTGATGGCTTACCAATGTAAGGGACATCTCGAAACTTCTTCGTGCTGAAGTTACCTAAGTTAGTATCTCCAATATTGCTCAACTTGGACACGATCTTGGTCTCCACTTCTTCGGTCTTCTGATCTTCTTTCATGAGAGCTGAACGACTGGTGGATGCTCCCGCCTTCGGGGTTGCCATACCTACACAACATTTCATAATGAGAAGCTAGATTTTGCAATAAATAACATGGATTAGAGAGTAAATTTTAGGAAACTTCATGATAAGTCTTTGAGTTATCATTTCCTAAAAATGACGATTGAGCTAGGAATTCAAAATTCAAAATTTCAAAATCTAGGTAATGACGATCAACTAATAAAACAATAAAGCAAATATCACCATACCTCAAATCGAGATCTAACTCTAGAATGCAAAATAAAAAGGATTCGCCTAGGCAAAATTGACGTTAGATAGCTTCGATGTGATCTTCAAATCAACGTTCTTCTTATCAACTTCGCCACCCTTTCAAGTCTTTGACGTGATCTCTAATGCATTTGACAAATTCGCCACCTTTGGTATGTCCTTGACGTGATCTCCTCTAAATGATCGATCCTTTGTCAATTCGCCCAAGTGAAAACTAAGTTCGCACTCCTCAAACACAATTCGCACTTTCTCCTTCAAGATCGCATGTAAGAGATGATAAATGATGATGTGAAAATGATGATCTTCATCTCCCCTTTATAGGCGCTTTTCACCATAATTACGTTAGGCCGACTTATGTAAAAATAAGGCAATTTAAATGAGTTTTTAAATAAATAATAAAGGCCGACCTCTAAAATACCAAGCGCTCCTTTTGATTTTTTTATTAATTTAATAATTAATTATTAAATGCCATCGTTATTATTTAATAAACTTCGATTTTTTATAAGGCAAAATAATTAATTAATACCAAGCGCAATATTTAAATGCCATTTAACTGAATTTTCAAAACATATCGAATTTTAGCATTTAAAATAAATTCAAAAATACTTGCTTTGGGCTCCAAAACTTGAAAATGAAATATACATACCTCATCGCCCTGGTCCCTGACTGAGGGACAGGAGCGATCCATCAATTTGGTCTTGGTCTTTGCATTTTTTGACGTCCAAAGTCTTCATTTTCACGTTCAAATCGACATTTTAGCTGGGTCCTTCGAGTTTGATTGACTTGTTTGTGCGAAGGAATGTCTTTAAATGTAATATCGCCATGGTCCCTTGGAGAGGGACAGGAGCGATCCTTGTCTTCTAGCTTGAAATTCATCGTTTTTGATTCTAACTCTTCGTTCATTACCTTTCAAGCAACGTTTCAAACCCTTTGCAACTTTGTTTTGTTATGATCTTCGAAGGATAATAGGTGTTTTGGCAAATATCGCCCTGGTCCCTTCCTGAGGGACAGGAGCGATCCTCATAATTTCTCCTTGACCTTTGTAAATTTGAGCCTCAATCATCTTTGTGAAGGACAAACAATGCTATTCTTTCATTCCACTTTCATTTCGCTTGAATTCCATAAGGTATTTAGACGTTGGAAGGATCATCGCCCTTGTCCCTTGGAGAGGGACAGGAGCGATCTTGAAGCTCTAGCTAAAACGCATCATCCTTCAACCTTGGTTCCTTGTTCATTGCCTTTTAAAGGACGTCCTTGATCTTGCGTGAACTTGCCTTGACATGCATTTGAAGGAAAATGAAGGATCCTATGCAAATCGCTCTGGTCCCTTCCTGAGGGACAGGAGCGATATAGCCTCTTTGTTCAATTTGATGATCATTTAACGTTTAACCCTTTTGCATATCACCTTGTTATGATGCCTTAGACCTTGTGTGATCCGCAAAAACCTTGACCTCACGTGATTTTTGAGAGATTTAGCCAATATGAATAATATCGCTCTGGTCCCTTGGAGAGGGACAGGAGCGAACTTTGTGTCCTTGGTCAAATTTGCAAACTTTTGATCTTGGTTCTTCGTTCATCACCTTCCAAATAGCATCTTTGACGTTGCCTATCCTTGCCTTGTCTTGGTTTTGAGGGAACATGGGTATTTTAATAAAAATCGCTTTGGTCCTTGTCCAAAGGACAGGAGCGATATGGGCCTTTTGTACAAATTGGTAGCATTTTAACGTTCAACACTTTGGTATATGACCTTCAAAGGACGCCTTGAACCTTTTACGACCTTGTAAAGTCCTGACTTAACGTGATTTTTGCATGAATTGGCCAATATATTCAATATCGCACTGGTCCCTTCCTGAGGGACAGGAGCGAACTTCAAGTTTTGATGTAATTCGTTCAATGTTGACGACCCTTGATGCTTTGTGCTTGATGGAGATGCCTTAAGACGTCCTTGCCACCTTGTTCTCCGTCTTAGAAAGTCTTGAATTTGGAGGAACGATAGTATAATCATTATATCGCCCTGGTCCCTTGGAGAGGGACAGGAGCGATCCTGCTCTTGTGGGCTTTATTTCACTTTATCATCTTCGAAAACTATCTTCAATGGTCTCGTAATGTTCCATTCCATTCATCCATGCCTTGAGATTCTCTCAAACTTGGCAAAAGAATCATTTAAGACAAAAATCGCTCTGGTCCCTGCCTGAGGGACAGGAGCGAACTGGGGTGTTTTGGTCCCTTGTTGACGTTTCATAATCTTCAATTTGTCTTCAACGGGTTAAAGTCACATCATTTCTTGCCTTCAAACTTATAACTTGCTTGATTTTCGTCTGGATTTTGCCTTATGAAGAACTTCGCTCTGGACCCTGGGAGAGGGACGGGAGCTACAAAGAACTTCGCCCTGGTCCCTGGGAGAGGGACAGGAGCGATTTTTACATCTTGGGTCATTCTCCTTCATGTC